>NW_024755682.1:0-25394 GCF_018991925.1 Homarus americanus
TCAATGTACTTCGTTCAGTTACGTATTGCTCAACTCTCCCACACACCACCCACACACACACACACACAACCCACACCACACTACCCCTCCCCCACACCCAACCCTCATCCCCCCTGACCCCACCCACCCTCCCTCACACACACACACACACACAATACTCACGTTCACCTGTATCTCTGGTCCAAACCATTGCATCATTTAGTTGTACAGGAAACCTGTACGTCAGAGCCCTGGTGGTGTAGCCTTCCAAAACACGAGTACTGAGAGATTGGTTCACCTCAAGCGTGCCTGGCCAGCCATCCCCGTTGTGGCGAGCATTGAGCGATCTAGGGGATCCGTGCAGTATACTGTCGGGGAGGAAGGGAAGTGGCATACTGCAGGGGGGTAATTACATGGGGAGGTAATTACATTAGTACATGGGGAGGTAGTACATAGGGGGTAGTACATTGGGGGTTAGTACATTGGGGTTAGTACATGGGGAGGTAGTACATTAGGGTAGTACATGAGGGGTTAGTACATTGGGGGTTAGTACATGGGGAGTAGTACATTGGGGGTAGTACATTAGGGGTTAGTACATTGGGGGTTAGTACATGGGAGGTAGTACATTGAGGGTAGTACAATGGGGGTTAGTACATTGGGGGTTAGTACATGGGAGTAGTACATTGGTGGTTAGTACATGGTGGGGTTAGTACATAAGGGTAGTACATTGGGGGTTAGTACATGGGGGAGGTAGTACATTGGGGCTAGTACATTGGGGAGTAGTACATTAGGGGTAGTACATAAGGGTAGTACATTACATAGATAGTAGACTTTGGTAAATTAGGATGTAACTAAAAGGTATAAGCCAAAAGGTACTTAATTGGAAGATAGAGAGAGAGGGAGGAAGAGGAGGGAAGGAGGAAGGAGGGAAGGAAGGAAAAACTTTTGGTGTCGTACACACACACACACACACACACACACACACACACACACACACACACACACACACGCGCCTGCTTGCCTGATCATCTTAATATTCCAGTCATATTGTTTTATATTGTGAAATTATCTTTAACTTTATCTTAACTAAAAATGTCGACTCACTTCCAATTTCGAGTCAGTGCAATTTCAGGTCACTACTAATTTCGAGTCTACCAATTTCGGTCACTACCAATTTCGAGTCACTTCCAATTTCGAGTCAGTGCCAATTTCGAGTCACTACCAATTTCGAGTCTACCAATTTCGAGTCAATCCAATTTCGTATCGCTGTTAAAACACTGTTTCAAGTTTGATAAGGCTATAATCCTGTAAGAGCCGCTTCATCCCAGGGGCCCTTTTGATGTCTGACTCTCACCCGAACTCTCTTATCCAAACCGAACCCTCACGAACCGAACTCAAATGAATCGTGTATCATTAAGTTAAGTTAGGTTGGGTTAGTGTAATCAAGGCTAGATTAGGTTAGGTTATTGTAGTGTTATGTTATGTTATGTTAAGTTAAATTTGGTTGGGTTGGGTTACGTTACGTTAGACTAGGTTAGGTTAAGTTATTTTAATTATATTTTTTTTTATGTTAGGTAGGGGTTAAGTTAAATTAGGTTAAGTTTAAACTAAATTAAAATTTTGGTTCGAGTGACAAATCTCAAAATATTCCAATAAATTTTACACAGGTGAGAAAATACCTGGGAAGGAGTAATTCAATTATCGGTTGTCTCACCCCGCAGCCACAAGTTATAGAACAAACAAATTTTTTCTATTTTCAATGTCGAGCAATTTATTATATTTTTCTCTTCTTCCTTTGATCGTATCCACCAGCAGGAAGACATTGTTAACTGGAATAAAAAAATTTCTCTCTATGATTGGTTATTGTTGTTTAGGATTGAACTGTTTATATACTATGGGTCCCAAGTTAGGGATATATGTTGCCTTATCTTATATATTAGACAAACTCTTGGCTGGTTTTACTTTATTTTCTAATGCATTAAAAAAATGGTGATTATTCTTATCTTTAAAATGTAAATTGCTGTGTCTGTCCGTTTGTCTGTCTCTGTGTCTGTCCGTCAATCTGTGTTGATCTATCCGTCTGTCTGTCTGTCTAACTCCCATAATATATAAAATAATTAAAGACAATATCTCTCAATATAGCGTCAGTACATTATTTTCTTATCCTCAAACTACCAACTTTTTCATCAGTTATGAAGATAATACTACTTTTTATACTTTTTTGTCAATCAAGAAAAAAAGTTTGTTTGAGTTATACGTCACAACATCACAACATCAACATTACAACATCAACATCACGACATCAACATTACAACATCAACATCACGACATCAACATTACAACATCAACAACATTTACATTACAACACCA
Organism: Homarus americanus; assembly: GCF_018991925.1. Taxonomy (NCBI): domain Eukaryota; kingdom Metazoa; phylum Arthropoda; class Malacostraca; order Decapoda; family Nephropidae; genus Homarus; species Homarus americanus. Next base: position 2,350 of record NW_024755682.1, read on the forward strand.
ACATCACAACATTAACATTACAACATCAACATTACAACATCAACATCACAACATCAACATCACAACATCAACATCACAACATCAACATCACAACATCAACATCACAACATCAACATTACAACACCAACATCACAACATTAACATTACAACAACATCAACATCACAACATCAACATCACCATCAACATCACAACATCAACATCACAACATCAACATCACAACATCAACATCACAACATCACCCTCATTAAACATTCCATTATAATTTCCACCACTGGACGCAAGATTATAAAACAAATACTTTTTATTTTTCTTCAGTGTCAGAAAACTTGTCAATATAATTTTTTTCAGACTCTCGTTATATCTGATCTGATCCAGTAAAGGAAGACATTTGTTAGTTTGAGATGACGAAATTATCAGAGACGATAGGAGGCGGATCATTCTTGATGTTTTATTGGAATATATACGTTTGGTTTGGTTAGGTTAGTAGTTGGACTTGCTTTAGTTAGGTTAAGTTACGTTTGGTTTGGTTAAGTTAGGTTGGGTTGGACTTGCTTTAGTTAGGTTAAGTTACGTTTGGTTTGGTTAAGTTAGGCTAGGTTGGACCTTGCTTTGGTTAGGTTAAGCTACGTTTGGTTTGGTTAAGTTAGGCTAGGTTGGACTTGGTTTGGTTAGGTTAAGCTACGTTTGGTTTGGTTAAGTTAGGCTAGGTTGGACTTGCTTTGGTTGGGTTAAGTTACGTTAGGTTTGGTTAAGTTAGGTTAGGTTGTACTTGGTTTGGTTAGGTTAAGTTACGTTTGGTTTGGTTAAGTTAGGCTAGGTTGGACTTGGTTATGTTAAGTTAGGTTGGGTTTAGTTAAGTTAGGTTAGGTTGGACTTGCTTTGGTTGGGTTAAGTTACGTTTGGTTTGGTTAAGTTAGGTTAGGTTGGACTTGCTTTGGTTAGGTTAAGTTACGTTTGGTTTGGTTAAGTTAGGCTAGGTTGGACTTGCTTTGGTTAGGTTAAGTTACGTTTGGTTTGGTTAAGTTAGGCTAGGTTGGACTTGCTTTGATTAGGTTAGGTTAAGTTCGTTAGGTTTGGTTAAGTTAGGTTAGGTTGGACTTGCTTTGGTTGGGTTAAGTTACGTTTGGTTTGGTTAAGTTAGGCTAGGTTGGACTTGTTTGGTTGGTTAAGTTACGTTTGGTTTGGTTAAGTTAGGCTAGGTTGGACTTGCTTTGGTGAGGTTAGGTTAAGTTACGTTTGGTTTGGTTAAATTGGGCTAGGTTGGACTTGGTTTGGTTAGGTTAAGTTACGTTTGGTTTGGTTAAGTTAGGTTAGGTTTGGACTTGCTTTGGTTAGGTTAGGTTACGTTAGGTTTGGTTAAGTTAGGCTAGGTTGGACTTGGTTTGGTTAGGTTAAGTTACGTTAGGTTTGGTTAAGTTAGGTTAGGTTGGACTTGGTTTGGTTAGGTTAGGTTACGTTTGGTTTGGTTAAGTTAGGTTAGGTTGGACTTGGTTTGGTTGAGTTAGACGTTAGGTTTGGTTAAGTTGGGTTGGGTTGGACTTGGTTGGTTACGTTTGGTTTGGTTAAGTTAGGTTAGGTTTGGTTAAGTTAGGTTTGGTTGGGTTAAGTTAGGTTTGGTTAGGTTAAGTTAGGTTTGGTTAGGTTGGATTAGGTTTGGTTAGGTTAAGTTGGGTTTGTTTGGTTAAGTTAGGTTGGGTTGGACTTTTGGTTAGGTTAAGTTACGTTTGGTTTGGTTAAGTTAGGTTAGGTTGGACTTGCTTTGGTTAGGTTAAGTTACGTTTGGTTTGGTTAAGTTAGGTTAGGTGATATAATAAACGTTTTTTGTCTTTTACTTTTCCATATTTATTTAGACATTAACTTTGGTTTTTTGTCCTTAATATCCATTCATATTTTACCATCTTACAGAACCACTCCAACCACCATGAACACATCTATACCCACAGGACTATGGCATCGTGAGGACCTAATTGCCACAGAGAGCTTTGAAGATGTCAGTCTAACTCCATACCCGTTCAAAACACACAGCTTCAAATGCCTTCAATCCTAGGACCAGGACGCCAAGGTGACTAGATCCAATATCACTTTTTATTAATATTTTTCTAATTTTTTGGAGGAAGGAATAAATTTGCATTGTTTGTTCGACAGGAAAATCACCATTGCGTGTATCATTAAAATTACTGAAACAAATTATATATATAAAAAAAAGTTTGGGTTATTCATCTTTAAATTTCGATAACTCCTCTCTCTCTCTCTCTCTCTCTCTCTCTCTCTCTCTCTCTCTCTCTCTCTCTCTCTCTCTCTCTCTAAGGCCAATTGGGAAGAAAAAGATACTTGCTGGTTAAGTTCGATACGACAGGAAATTATCCTCGAAAGACCTTTATTTTATCTCCACCTCCTCCCTGAGACACACACACACACACACACACACACACACACACACACACACACACACACACACACACACATACACACAAGTCCCTCCTCAGAATTCCAATTTTGATAAGCAGGTTAACGAAGCTGTTATGAGGTGTCTGGTCGGCCGATGATGATGGCGAGTGGGTGGGTGGGTAGTGGCTGGGTGGGAGGAGGGGTGGATGATGGGTGGCTGTGGGTGAGTGGATGATAAGTGGTTGGGGTGGATGATGGGTGGCTGTGGATGGGAGGTTAGATGACAGGAGTTGGCAATTGGGTGGCTCTGGGTGTGGTGGGTGGCAGGGTTGGCAACTGGGTGGCTCTGAGTGGGTGGATGAATGGGTGGGTGGGTGGGGTGTGGTGGGTGGCTCTGGTGGGTGGATGAATGGGTGGGTGGGTGGGGTGGCAACTGGGTGGCTCTGAGTGGGTGGATGAATGGGTGAGTGGGTGGGTGTGGTGGGTGGCTCTGGTGGGTGGATGAATGGGTGGGTGGGTGGGTTGGCAACTGGGTGGCTCTGGTGGGTTGGATGAATGGGTGGGTGGGTGGGGTGGCAGTTGGGTGGCTCTGGTGGGTGGATGAATGGGTGGGTGGGTGGGTGGCAATTGGGTGGCTCTGGTGGGTGGATGAATGGGTGGGTGGGTGGGGTGGCAATTGGGTGGCTCTGGGTGGGTGGATGAATGGTTGGGTGGGTGGGGTGGCAATTGGGTGGCTCTGGTGGGTGGATGAATGGGTGGGTGGTGGGTTGGCATGGGTGGCTCTGGTGGGTGGATGAATGGGTGGGTGGGTGGGGTGGCAATTGGGTGGCTCTGGTGGGTGGATGAATGGGTGGTGGGTGGGGTGTGATTGGGTGGCTCTGGTGGGTGGATGAATGGGTGGGTGGGTGGGGTGGCAATTGGGTGGCTCTGGTGGGTGGATGAATGGGTGGGTGGGTGGGGGTGACAGTTGGTGGCTCTGGTGGGGTGGATGAATGGGTGGTGGGTGGGGTGGCAATTGGGTGGCTCTGGTGGAGTGGATGAATGGGTGGGTGGGTGGGTTGGCATTGGGTGGCTCTGGTGGGTGGATGAATGGTGGGTGGGTTGGGTGAATTGGGTGGCTCTGGTGGGTGGATGAATGGGTGGGTGGGTGGGGTGGCAATTGGGTGGCTCTGAGTGGGTGGATGAATGGGTGGGTGGGTGACAAGGTGGGGAGGTAAATGTTTCCCTATGTATTGTGATGTTGTGTTGGAGACAGTGTGTATGACTGTCTGACAATAAACAGCTGTGTAACTGACTACTGGCTGTAACAAACTGTGTAACTGACTACCTGACTGTAACAAATTGACTGTGTATGTAACTGACTACCTGACTGTAGTAAACTGACGTGTAACTGATTATTGACTGTGTGACTATTATCCAACTGGCCTGACTGTGTAACTGACTAACTGACTGTGTGACTCATTAACTGACTGCCTGACTGTGTATATGACCTCACTGACTGTGTGACTCATTAACTGACTGCCTGACTGTAACTGACTCACTGACTGTGTGACTCAATAACTGACTGCCTGACTGTTCAACTAGTTAACTGACTGTAACTGACTGTTCGCTTGACTAAAATAAATGTGTAACTAAAAACTAACTTACACTCTCCAAGTAACTGACTGTATACCTGACTACTGACTGACTGTATACCTGACTACTGACTGACTGTATACCTGACTACTGACTGACTGTATACCTGACTACTGACTGACTGTGTAACTGGCAACAACTCCTTCAACTTCCTATTGAGGATATTGACAACGCACAAGGATATCGTAGGAATTTCTAGGGACACTACAAGGAGCTTTAGGACACTGGTAGCCTTAGGACAGTGTAGGATCTTTAGGATACTGCGGGAAGCTCAGACACTGTGGGATACTTTAGACACTGTAGGAAGCCTTAGGACACTGTAGGAAGCCTTAGAACACTGTAGGAAACTTTAGGACACTGTAGGAGCTTTAGGACACTGTAGGAAGTTTTAGGATACTGTAGGAAGTTTTAGGACACTGGAAGCTTTAAGACACTGTAGGAAGCTCTAGGACATTGTAGGAAACATTAGGCAACTGTAGAAGCCTTAGAACACTGTAGGAAACTTTAGGACACTGTAGGAAGGTTCAGGACACTGTAGCTTTAAGACACTGTAGCTTTAGGACACTGCAAGGAGCTTTAGGACACTGTAGGAAGCCTTAGAACACTGTAGGAAACTTTAGGACACTGTAGAAGGTTCAGGACTGTAGGAAGCTTTAAGACACTGTAGGAAGCTTTAAGACACTGTAGGAAGCTAGGACACTGTAGGAAACATTAGACACTGTAGGAACCTTAGGACACTGTAGGAAGGTTCAGGACACTGCAGTGGAGCCTTTGGACACTGTAGGCTTATGACTTCGTAGGACTTTGGGATCCAAATGATTCAAAAGATACCACAGGATTTCTAAGGACTGTGTGACTTGTTCCAGAATGATGGAGTGAGTTTGGAGACTTGTCTATCTGTCTGTCTGTCTGTTTCTGTTGTCTGTCTGTCTGTCTGTCTGTCTATATTCAATTGTCTGTCTGTCTGACTCTCTATCTGTTGTCTCTCTGTCTGTCTGTTGTCTGTCTGTCTGTTTCTGTTGTCTGTCTGTCTGTCTGTTGTCTGTCTGTCTGTCTGTTGTCTGTCTGTCTTCCTGTCTATTGTCTTTGTTTCTGTTGTTTCTCTGTTTTGTTGTCTGTCGGTCTGTCTGTTGTCTGTCTAACCACAAAATATCATAAATTACATCCAAATTTCATAATAACAAAAGAATAATGACAAGTGGTCCTCGAAAAAAAAAAAACGGATTATATGCCCATGACGGAGGGGAACTCAAGACTTTCTGATACCTTCTCTGTAGTGTTATGACTTGACCCAGAGTGGCACACCGGCTCCTTAAAACAACATAGTCGCTTCCTCATCTCCTCTTCCTCCCCTCTTCTCCTTCCTTCCTTCTTTCCTTCCTTCTGTCCTTCTTTCCTACTACTACTACTACTTCTGATACCTTCTCTGTAGTCTTATGGACTTGACCCAGAGTGGCACACCGGCTCTTAAAACAACATAGTCGCTTCCTCTCTTCCTTCCTTTCCCTTCTTTCCTTCCTTCTGTCCCTTTCTTTCCTTACTACTACTACTACTTCTGATACCTTCTCTGTAGTCTTATGAGGACTTGACCCAGAGTGGCACACCGGTCCTTAAAACAACATAGTCGCTTCCTCCTCTCTCTCTTCCTTCCTTCCTTCTTTCCTTCTTCCGTCCTTCTTTCCTTATCTACTACTACTTCTGATACCTTCTCTGTAGTCTTATGGGGACTTGACCCAGAGTGGCACACGGCTCCTTAAAACAACATAGTCGCTTCCTCTTCTTCCTTCCTTCCTTTCTTTCCTTCCTTCTGTCCTTCTTTCCTCACTACTACTACTACTTCCTGATACCTTCTCTGTAGTCTTATGAGACTTGACCCAGAGTGGCACACCGGCTCCAAAACAACATAGTCGCCTTTTCCATCCTCTCTTCCTTCCTTCCTTCTTCCTTCCTTCCGTCCTTCTTCTTTCCCTTACTACTACTACTTCTGATACGTTCTCTGTAGTCTTATGAGGACTTAACCCAGAGTGGCACACCGGCTCTAAAACAACATAGTCGCTTCCTTTCTTCTTCCTTCCTTCCTTATTTCCTTCCTTCCGTCCTTCCTTACTACTACTACTATCTCTCACTTTTTTTTAATGGCCTCCAGCCTCCCTAATAGCCATTCCTACGCCACCATTTTATTACCTTAATATCAATATCCTAATACATAAGTAGTTATCCCATCCTCCCCTTCCCACTCCCCTTACTCCTTCCTCCTCCTTCCCTTCCTTTCCCTACTCCTTCCTTCTCCCATCCCGTCTTCCTCCTTCCCATCCCTTTCTCCCCTCCACCCCCTTCCCTCCCTTCTTCCTCCTCCTCTCCCTTCTACCCTCCCTTGCTCCTCCTCCCCTGCTCCCACCCCCCCACCTCCTCTCAAGACCCGCCACCCTGAGTCAATACTGATGAAAATCCCAGGAATGTGTGAACGTGTTTGGGTTAGTTAGGTTACGTTATTTACATAGGCCTAGGTTACAGTTGCCAGATTTTGGGTTAGGTTGCTTGGGCATATTAATTTTACAATCGATTCTAAAACAATTTTTATTGAGTATGATTATGATGGATGAAATGACCTGTACAGTTTCTGTGTGTGTGGGTCTGTGTGTGTGTGTGTGTCTGTGTGTGTGTGTGGTCTGTGTGTGTGTGTGTGTGTGTGTCTGTGTGTGTGTGTGTGTGGGTCTGTGTGTGTGTGTGTCTGTGTGTGTGTGTGGGTCTGTGTGTGTGTGTCTGTGTGTGTGTGTGTGTGTGGGTCTGTGTGTGTGTGGGTCTGTGTGTGTGTGTGTGTGTGTGTGGGTCTGTGTGTGTGTGTGGGTCTGTGTGTGTGTTATCATCCAACATTACACCTTCCAGTCTACACTCACAACCCACACCCCAACCCACACTCACACCTACACCCAGCCCACACCTGTCAACCCACACCTGCCAGCCCACACCTGCCAGCCCACACCTGCCAACCCACACCTGCCAGCCCACACCTGTCAACCCACCTGCCACGCCCACACCTGCCAACCCACACCTGCCAGCCCACACCTGCCAACCCACACCTGCCAACCCACAACTGCCAACCCACACCTGCCAGCCTACACCTCCCAACCCACACCTCCCAACCCACACCTGCCAGCCCACACCTGCCAGCCCACACCTGTCAACCCACACCTGCCAACCCACACCTGCCAACCCACACCTGCCAGCCCACACCTGCAACCTACACCTGCCAACCCCACTGCCACCCCACACCTGCCAGCCAACACCTGCCAACCCACACCTGCCAACCCACACCTCCCAACCCACACCTGCCAACCTACACCTGCCAGCCCACACCCAACCCACACCTCCCCATCCCACACCTGCCATCCCACACCTGCCAGCCCACACTGCCAACCCACACCTGCCAACCCACACCTGCCAACCCACACCTGCCAACCTACACCAGCCTACACCTGCCAGCCCACCTGTCAACCCACACCTGCCAGCCTACACCTGTCAGCCCACACCTGTCAACCCACACCTGCCAACCTACACCCCTGCCAACCCACACCTGCCAGCCCACACCTGTCAACCTACACCTGCCAGCCCACACCCGCCAACCCACACCTGCCAACCCACACCTGCCAACCCACACTTGCCAGCCTATACCTCCCAACCTACACCACCCACACCTGCCAACCTACACCTGCCAGCCCCCACCCAACCCACACCTCCCAACCTACACCTCCCAACCACACCTGCCAACCACCTGCCACCCACACCACCAGCAGCCCACACCTGTCCCCCAACCCACACCTGCCAACCCACACCTGCCAGCCAACACCTGCCAACCACCTGCCATCCACACCTGCCAGCCCACCTGTCAACCTACACCTCCCAACCCACACCTGCCAACCTACACCTGCCAACCCACACCTGCCAACCCACACCTGCCAACCCACACCTGTCAACCTCACCTGCCAACCTACACCTGTCAACCCACACCTGCCCACCCTACCTGCCAACCTACACCTGCCAGCCCCTCAACCTACCTCCCAACCCACACCTCCCAACCCCTATACCTGCCAGCCTACCTGCCATCCTACACCTGCCAGCCTACCTGTCCCACACCTGCCAACCCTACACCTCCCCAGCCCACACCTCCCAACCCACACCTCCCACCCTCACCTGCCACCCCCACACCTCCCAACCCACACCTGCCAACCCACACCTCCCAACCCACACCTGCCAACCTACCTGCCAATCCTACACATCCCAACCCACCTGCAACCCCACACCTGCCAGCCCACACCTGCCAGCCAACACCTCCCAACCCACACCTGCCAACCCACACCTGCCAACCTACACCTGCCAACCTGCCAGCCTCACACCTGCCCACACCTGCCAGCCCACACCTCCCCTACCAATCTACACATCAACCCACACCTGTCAACCCACACCTGCCAACCTACACCTGTCAACCCACACCTCCCAGCCTCCTCCCAACCCACTCCCAACCCACACCTCCCAACCTACACCTGTCAACCCACACCTGCCAGCCTACACCTGCCAGCCAACACCTGCAACCCACCTGCCCCACACCTGCCAGCCTACACCTCCCAACCCACACCTGCCAACCCACACCTGCACCCTACCTCCCAACCCTACACCTGCACCTACACTGCCAGCCTACACCTCCCAACCTACACCTCCCAACCCACACCTGCCAACCCACCTGCCAGCCAACACCTGCCAACCCACACCTGCCAACCCACACCTGCCAACCCCTACACCTGCTAGCCTACCTCCCCAACCCACACCTCAACCTCCCAACCCACACCTCCCAACCTACACCTGCCAGCCCACACCTGACAGCCTACACCTGTCAACCCACACCTGCCAACCCACCTCCCAACCCACCTCCCCAACCCACACCTCCTAACCCACACCTCCCAACCCACACCTGCCAACCCCACCTCCCAACCTACACCTGCCAACCCACACCTCCCACCCACACTGCAACCTACACCTGCCAATCTACACCTCCCAACCTACACTGCCAACCCACACCTGCAGCCTCACACCTGCCAGCCAAACCTCCCAACCCACACCTGCCAACCCACACCTGCCAACCCACACCAGCCTACACCTGCCAGCCTACACTGCCAACCCACACCTGCCAGCCTACACCTCCCTACCTACACCTGCCACCCACACCTGTCCCACCACCTGTAAACCCACACCTGCCAACCCACACCTGCCTACACCTGCCGTCAGCATCTGCGTGCGACACCTGTCTAATTAAGTGGGACTTGTCACTAACGGCTATCTCAAACACTCTCATGCTCTCCCTGTCTGTCACTCTCCTCACACACTCCCTAGGTCTGTCACGCACTCTCACCACACTCCCTAGGTCTGCCACGCCTCTCACCTCCTAGGTCTGCCACGCACTCTCACGCACTTCCAAGGTCTGCCACTCTCACACACCTCCCTAGGTCTTGTCACGCACTCTCACACACTCCCCTAGGTCTGTCACACTCTCACACACACTCCTAGGTCTGCCGCACTCACTCTAGGTCTGTCACGCACTCTCCCTCCCAGGTCTGCGCACTCTCACACACCCAAGGTCTACCACGCACTCTCCTCCTAGGTCTGCCACGCACTCTCACACCCCCTAGGTCTGCCACGCCTCTCACGCACTCCCCTAGGTCTGCCACGCACTCTCACACCTCCCTAGGTCTGTCACGCACTCTCACACACCCTAGGTCTGCCACGCTCTCACACACTCCCTAGGTCTCCACTGCACTCTCACAACACCTCCCTAGGTCTGCCACGCACTCTCACACACTCCCACGCGCGGCCTCAAGGACACAATCTGCTACTCACACGCCTAGTGAGTGTGACGAGGCTGGATCTCTAGCCATGCTTACCTCGTTAACGACCCTCTCGAACGACCTTGTCAGTGTAGAGTCGTTAGAGCAAGGGAAGACTACGAGATGAGAGGTCTTTAAGGATGATATGAAATGGTTTGTGTGTGTGTGTGTGTGTGTGTGTGTGTGTGTGTGTACTATATATATATAGGTTTATGAAAGTGTGTTATGAAATACGTTTCTGTGTATGTATGTATGTATGTATGTATGTATGTATGTATGTATGTATGTATGTATGTACGTCATAAAAACAGGAACCCAACCTTGATTTAATTGATTTCCGAGGCCATGACAACAAACAAAATTAAGAGTGAGGGGTCAGGAAAGTTTATATATTTTTCAGCCAAAGTTTAGTCTTGTTTCAGGCACTTTCTGGCGGTCAGGTCAGGTGTTGGAAAAGGCTCCTAACCTGAAGTGTCAATGTCATTAACGGGTTTCAGGTAACACTCGTTGATTAGTTTTCAAGTAACACTCGTTGATTAGTTTCAGGTAACACTCGTTAATTAGTTTCAGGTAACACTCGTTGATTAGTTTCAGGTAACACTCGTTGATTTGTTTCAGGTAACACTCGTTGATTTGTTTCAAGTAACACGCGTTGATTAGTTCAGTAACATTCGTTGATTAGTTTCAAGCATTGCTCCTAATTAGTTTCAGGTAACACTCGTTGATTAGTTTAAGGTAACACTCGTTAATTAGTTTCAGGTAACACTCTTTCATTAGTTTCAGGTAACACTCGCTAATTAGTTTCAGGCAACACTCGTTATTAGTTTCAGGTAACACTCTGGTTTCAGGTAACACTCGTTAATTAGTTTCAGGTAACACTCGTTAATTAGTTTCCAGGTAACACTCGTTGATTAGTTTCAGGTAACACTCGTTGATTAGTTTCGGGCTCACTCGTTGATTAGTTTCAGGTAACACTCGCTGATTTGTTTCAAGTAACACTCTTTGATTAGTTTCAGGTAACACTCGTTAATTAGTTTCAGGTAACACTCGTTGATTAGTTTCCAAGCAACACTCGTTAATTAGTTTCAGGTAACACTCGTTAATTAGTTTCAGGTAACACTCGTTAATTAGTTTCAGGTAACACTCGTTCATTAGTTTCAGGTAACACTCGTTAATTAGTTTCAGGTAACACTCGTTAATTAGTTTCAGGTAACATTCGTTGATTAGTTTCAGGCAACACTCGTTAATTAGTTTCAGGTAACACTCGTTAATTAGTTTCAGGTAACATTCGTTGATTAGTTTCAGAGCAACACTCGTTCATTAGTTTCAGGTAACATTCGTTGATTAGTTTCAGAACACTCGTTGATTAGTTTCATTAGTTTCAGGCTAACACTCGTCGATTAGTTTCAGGTAACACTCGTTGATTAGTTTCATTAGTTTCAGGTAACACTCGTTGATTAGTTTCATTAGTTTCAGGTACACTCGTTAATTAGTTTCCGGTAACACTCGTTAATTAGTTTCCAGGTAACACTCGTTGATTAGTTTCCAGGTAACCAAGTGGCATCAGGGCATAGTTGAGTGCAGACTATACCCACCAAGTGACTTCCAGGCATAGTTGAGTACAGACTATACCTACCAAGTGACTTCAGGGCATAATTGGTACAGACTATACCCTACCAAGTGACTTCAGGGCATGAGTTAGTACAGACTATACCCTACCAAAGTGACTTGGGCATGTTGAGTACAGACTATACCCAAGTGACTTCAGGAGGCATAGTTGAGTACAGACTACCCTGCAAGTGGCATCAGGGCATAGTTAATTACAGACTATACCCTACCAAGTGACTTCAGGGCATAGTTGAATTAAAAGTTTCAGGTCTATTTTGATAACTTCAGATAGTCTTTAAATTATTTTTCCGGAGTTTATGAGTTATAAAATTAAGTTTTTACAGATAATTTTCATAATTCTGTCTGTCTGTCTGTCTGTCTGCTGTCTGCCTGTCTGTCTCTGTCTCTGTCTCTGTCTGTCGGTGTATCTAACCCTCCATCCTCTTTTCTCTCTCCCCCCCCCCCCTCTCTCTCCTCTCTCTCTCTCTCTCTCTCTCGCAGACTCTTTTAAAAGCAACAAAGTTTAGAAATAAAACAGAAATATTAAGGTGAGTTTTAACGAGCTGCAGCTGCTAATTAATAAACTATCAACATTTTTTTCCAAACATCTGTTTAGTATACCATCTAATTTAAAACACACACACACACACACACACACACACACACACACACACACACACACACACACTGATTTTTACTGTGTTTAACAAAGATAACACTTTAACCTCTCCCCCTTCCACTTCCCCCTCTCCTTCACCCCCCTCCTTCCCCCTCTCCTTCACCCCTCCTTCCCCCCTCTCCCACCCCCCCTCCTTCCCCTCTCCTTCACCCCCTCCTTCCCTCTCCTTCACCCCCCTCCTTCCCCTCTCTTCACCCCCTCCTTCCCCTCCCCTCACCCCTCCCCCTCCCTCCCCTCTCCTTCCCCTCCCTCACCCCCTCCTTCCCCTCCCCTCACCCCTTCCTTCCCCTCCCCTCACCCCTCCTTCCCCTCCCTCACCCCTTCCTTCCCCCCTCCCTCCCCACCCCTCTCCTTCCCCTTCCCTCACCCCTCCTTCCCCCCTCCCTTCACCCCCTCCTTCCCCCCTCCCTCACCCTCTCCTTCCCCTCCCTCACCCCCTCCTTCCCCTCCCCTCCCCCCCCTCCTTCCCCCTCCCCTCACCCCTTCCTTCCCCCTCCCTCACCCCCCTCCTTCCCCTCTCACCCCCCCTTCCTTCCCCTCCCCTCACCCCTCCCTCCTTCCCCTCCCCTCACCCCTCCTTCCCCCTCTCCCTTCACCCCTCCTTCCCCCTCCTCACCCTCTCTCCTTCCCCTCCCCTCACCCCTCCTTCCCCCCCCCCTCACCCCCTCCTTCCCTCTCCTTCCCCCTCCCTTCCCCCTCCCTCCCCACCCCCTCCTTCCCCTCCTCCACCCCTCTCTTCCCTCCCTCACCCCCCTCCTTCCCCTCCCTCACCCCCCTTCCTTCCCCTCCCTCACCCCCTCCTTCCCCCCCCTCCCTCACCCCTTCCTTCCCCCTCCCTCACCCCTCTCCTTCCCCTCCCTCCCCCTCCTTCCCCCTCTCCTTCACCCCTTCCTTCCCCCTCCCCTCACCTCTCCTTCCCCTCCCCTCACCCCTCCTTCCCCCCTCTCCTTCACCCCTCCTTCCCCCTCCCTCCCCTCTCCTTCCCTCTCCCTCTGCTTCGTTAAAAAACACCCATTAATCTATTTTTCAACGTAGAGATATTTTCAAACATTCCTGTCTATCTATCGTTCTATTCCTCTATCAGTCAGTCTCCATCTGTCGGTCTGTCTGTCTGTCTGCTTGTCTATTATAAACAGAGCATGATAGAACGTAAGCCAACTCACAGGGCCGGATGTATCGGGCTGAGGCCTCGTTGGGAGTAAAAACCTTCACATTTAGAAGAAGCTGCCGGATGCTCTCTCTCTCTCTCTCTCTCTCTCTCTCTCTCTCTCTCTCTCTCTCTCTCTCTCTCTTTTCCCTCTGTCTGTCTGTCTTTCCTTCCTTCCTATTCCACTCTGATGTCTGGGACTGACGTAAGGGAGGAGAGGTGAGGGAGAAAAGAGAGAGAGGAAAGGAAGAGGAAGAATAAGAGGAAGAAAAAAGGAAAGGAGAGAATGAAGGACAAGAACAGGAGAAAGACGTAGAAAAGATAATAACAATAAACAAGATAATGAAAGAATCGAAATAATATAAGAAAATAAATGGTGTGTATAGGAGGGAGGAGAGAATGACAGAGAGGAGGAAGGTGAGGAACAAGGAAATAGGGGGAAGAAAGAAGGAGGAAGAGGAAAAATAATAATAATAATAATAATAACAATAACACATTCATCTTATTATTATTATTATTATTATTAATATATATATGTATTATTATTATTATTATTATTATTATTATTATTATTATTATCATTATTATTATTATGTACACATATGTCAGTGTGTACTCACAGTTCTCGCGCTCAGGGGCAGGTCGAATGCCGTTAGCCTGGCAGTGCCTCTTAGCGTGCCCGATCAGGTGGTAACCCTAAGGAGAGAAGAAGATAGTGCCAACCACAAACTATATTATATTGGTGTATTTACAGTACAGAACACACACACACACACACACACACACACACACACACACACATATGTTAAATTTGACTAATCACGCATTCAAAAGTCAATCAGCAGTGAGGATTTTACAGCGAATTCATTAACCCCAGATCTGTACAAGCCAGGCCTGCAATCTGTCAACAAACACACAAACACAGCAATAGCATTTTTTTGCTCCTGGTCATTTTCTTGTTAACAAAACGATGGTGTTTGTAGGTTTAAATAGAATATAACACGTCTAATTTATTAACAGTATTTGTTTTCTAAGTTATTGGGATTTACGTGTGTGTGTGTTTATTAATGTGTGTGAAGTGAAGTGTGCGTGAGTGCGTGTAAGGTGTGTGTGTGTGTGTTTGTTCTATGTTTTTAGAGAGGAAAATACATAGTAATTGTGACGTCCTTTGTTTGGTATTGTTTGACTGGTGTTCGCCTCCGGGTTTGGATGATTGGATTAATTTATTCATATTGCAGCTAACTTTTGCATCAACGTTCATCTAATTTGCATAATGTGAATCAGTATAGTGACAGGCATTGTTTTATAAGTTAGGTTAGTTAGATAGGGTTGGGTTGGTTAGATAGGGTTGGGTTAGATAGGGTTAGGTTAGGTTAGATAGGGTTAGGTTGGAGTTAGATAGGTTAGGTTAGGTTAAATGGGTTGAGTTGGAGTTAGATAGGGTTAGGATTAGGTTAAATAGGGTTAGGTTAGGTTAGATAGGGTTAGGTTGGTTAGATAGGGTTGGGTTAGAATGGAGTTAGGTTAGGTTAGATAAGTTGGGTTAGGTTAGATAGGGTTAGGTTAGGTTAGATAGGGTTAGGTTAGGTTAAATAGGGTTGGGTTGGGTTAGATGGGGTTGGGTTAGGTTAGAAAAAGGGTTAGGTTAGAGTTAGATAGGGTCAGGTTAAATAGGGTTAGGTTGGGTTGGGTTAGATGGTTGGGTTAGGTTAAATAGGGTTAGGTTAGATAGGGTTAGGTTAGGTTAGGTTGAAAGGGGTTAGGTTAGGTTAGATAGGGTTAGGTTAGATAGGGGTTAGGTTAGGTTAGGTTAGATAGGATTAAGGTTAGGTTAGATAGGGTTGGGTTAGGTTAGATAGGGTTAGGTTGGGTTAGATAGGGTTAGGTTACGTTAGGTAGGGTTAGCTTAGGTTAGGTTAGGTTATATGTATATCATTATACTACAGCTGTGCTTCCTTAAAATTCGTATACTCTTCACCCATTTTAAAAACTGCCCACTTACTACATTACCACACAGCAGTACAATCCTCACTCCAAAAAAACTATCTGTACTCTGGGTGATCGATGAAGTCAGAATGAACACTGTGACTCCTGTTGTCTCGTAAGGTTGTCAAAATCCTTCGTCATTGTGTCATATTTTTTCAACATAATTTTGTATAGATACTTTTTTGGGGGTGACTTTTATATCTTAGATTCTAATTAGGAATGAAATCCAACCTGTAATCACCTGAGGTAGTTACAGACTGTGATCATTGAAGCTGTACAGTAAATACCAACACACCTGACATCTCGGCTCATTCAATAAGGCTAAAGTTAGTCTATTAATGGAGTTTGGGCTAACGGTTCTGCCAGCCCTAATATATATACAGTTGGGGCTGATGAAACATCAACAACCCCGTGTTGACTTTTCCGCCATATTGTTGTTGTTTTGGGTTTAATTTCTGGGAGTTCCTTCACGCTGTGTCCTGGTGGTCGTGTACTGAGTCGTGTGTTTTGTTTTGTGTCTTGTTTTGTGCTGGTGATGAGATGGTGGAACCCTAGCCTAACCTACTAGCAACCTAGCCTGGCCTGACCAGGCTGACCTAACCTGACCTGACCTACCTAACAAACCTGACCTAACTGACTGCAACCTGACCTGACCTGACACTTGACCTGACCTTACTAACCTGACTGCTTAAGCCTGGCACCCAACCTAGCTGACCTGACCTGACCTGACCTGACCTGACCTGACCTGACACAGCCTGAACTGGCCTGGCCTAGCTAACCTGACCTGACCTAACCTACCTAACTACCTAACATAACCTCTGGTGACCTGGCCTATCTTATTACTTACAACCTGGCCACAGCCCTACGCCTAACCTACCTAACATAACCTAACCTGACCTGACCAGACCTGACCCTAACCTGACCTGGCCTGACCTAACCTACACTTAACCTTATATAACTTACACCTATTACAACCTGACCTAATACCTGACTGAACTGACCCCTAACCCCTAACCTCCACACCCAACCTAACACAGCCTAACCTGACACAGCCTAACCTAACCTAACCTCCACATAACCCTAACCTGACCTAACCCGACCTGACCTAACCTAACCTAACCTACCCTAACCCCTAACACAGTCTAAGAGACAGATATATGCACTATAACAGATAGACTGAAAGAAAGCGAGAGAAAGAATAAAAAGAAGGAAAAAGAACAGAAATAGAGAGGAATTAGAGATAAAGAAAAAGAATTAGACAAACAGATAGACATTAGACAGAAAGATAGACAGGCATATAAGGAAATAGAAAGGGAGAGAGAAACAGACAGACAGAGAGAGACGAAGAGAGAGAGAGAATGGAGAGAGAGAAAGTGGTAATTTTTGTTGTATGCTTTATGTGCGTCATAACCACAGAACGAGCGTGTTATAGTGGTCATGTAACCAAACCTTTCTCTCTCTCTCTCTCTCTCTCTCTCTCTCTCTCTCTCTCTCTCTCTCTCTCTCTCCTCTCTCTTCTCTCTCTCTCTCTCTCTCTCTCTATCTGTCTCTCTCTCTCTCTCTCTCTCTCTCTCTCTCTCTCTCTCTCTGTCTGTCTGTCTGTCTGTCTCTCTCTATCTGTCTGTCTCTCTCTATCTGTCTGTCTCTCTCTATCTGTCTGTCTCTCTTAATTTCTCTCTGTCCGTGTTGTAGTGACCCCAAGAGAATGAAATGTAAAGAGACAAGCAATGAATTTATGGGAGAAAAAAAAGCGGGTAAGAGAAGGATAGATAGATAAATGAGGGCAGGAGGAGAAGATGGAAAAATTTGACAGATAAGCAGACAGGCAGGCAGACAGACGGGCGGACAGATGAAATTCCTCTATTGGCTACTTAAAATCCGTCTTATCATACTGCTGAAATCGGCTTTTACCTGCAACGAAATCCGTCCGATGTATAGAAATCGGTCTCTATAAATCAGTCTTTGCTGTGAAATTCGGTCTTTTCTTCCTTCAAGAATAGGATATTTTTCTCCTCTTCCTCCTTCTTCTTCTTCTTCTCTCTTTCTCCTTCCTTCTTCTTCTCCTCCTCCTCCTCCTTCTTCTTCTCTTTCTCTTCCTTCTTCTTCTCCTCCTCCTCCTCCTTCTTCTTCTTCTTCTCTTTCTCTTCCTTCTTCTTCCTCCCCTCCTCCTCCCTTCTTCTTCTCTTTCTCTTCCTTCTTCCTTCCTCCTCCCCCCCCTCCTCCTTCCTTCTTCTCTTTCTCTTCCTTCTTCTTCTCCTCCCCCTCCTCATCATTCTTCTTCTTCTCTTTTCTCTTTCGTCTTCTTCTCCTCCCCTCCTCCTTCTTCTTCTTCTCCTCTTCCTCTCCTTCTCTCTCCCTTCCTCTCCTTCCTTCCCCTTCCTCCTTTTACTCCTTCTCTTTTGTTCCTTCCTCCTCCTTCTTCTCTACCTCCTTCTTTTCTTCTCCTCCTCCTCCTCCCCAATTCTTCCCCTCCTCTCTCCTCCCCTCCCCTTCTTCCCTTCCTCCTTTTCTCACTTCTTTTTTCCCCCTTCTCCTTCTCCTCCTCCTCCTCCTCCTCCTCCTCCTCCTCCTCCTCCCCAATTCTTCCCCTCCTCTCCTCCTCCCCTCCCCCTTCTTCCCTTCCTCCTTTTCTCACTTCTTTTCTTCCTTCTCCTTCTCCTCCTTCCTCCTCCTCCTAATCCTCCTTCCTCCTCCATCACCTCAGGCTCTGCTGGTCGCCAATGCCAGATCCTGTTGTGTGAAGAGTTTGAGACATTTCCGTGTCGTGGGTTAGCTTGGTAATGGTGTGTGTGTGTGTGTGTGTGTGTGTGGGTGTGTGTGTGTATGTGTATGTGTGTGTGTGTGTGTGTGTGTGTGTGTAAATTTCTAAACAAGTAACCTAACCTAGCAACCATTATCAGACACCACTACACAACACCACTACAACACCATTAACCATTCACCATTAACCATTCATCAATGCGGACACCACTATAGCGCGCCACAGGATAACTCAATTTCCTGGCAGTTAAGGTCCAAATACAGACAGACAGACAGACAGATAAATTGTATGCTAAACAAATGCCATTAGTACTGTCCATCTGTTGGTCTCAGAGTTACAGTATAATCTTGCTAATGGATTCTAGCTTAATGGGTTCCAGTTCTAATGGGTTCTAGTCCTAATGGGCTCCAGTCTAATGGGTTCCAGCATAATAGGTTTCAGTTCTAATGGGTTCCAGCTTAGGTTAGGTTAGGTTAGGTTAGGTTGGGTCAGGTTAGGACTGAGGGCTATTGTGATTAGGTCTAATATCACTGAGGTCTAATATCACTGAGGTCTAATATCACTGGTCTAATATCACTGAGGTCTAATAGGACTGGAAATTGTTATAACTTACAGTCCTTTAAACTACCTCCTATTACACTTGCTTTTAAATCATATCAAAATACACTTAAGTCTTTCCAAACACTTCAAATTCATTTTTCTCTCATCTCTTTACCTCACCCTCTTCTTCTCTCTCCTCCCTTCCTCGTCCCCCTCCCCCTTTGTCTGCTTCCCTCATCATTTCCCTCCCCTTTATCTGATTTCCCTCCCCTTTCTTCTTCCTCCTTCCCCCTACACTCCCCTTTATCCTTCCACTTTCAAATTTTCAGGATTTAAACGAGCCAAATTTTTTCCAATCTCTTTAAACTTCCTTAATTTTACCTAGATGCCTGACAATCCCTCAATTTTACCTTAAGATGCCTGACAATCACCTCCAATTTTACTTTAAGATGCCTGACAATCACCTCAATTTTACCTTAAGATACACTGCAATCACCTCCAATTTTACCTTAAGATGCCCAATACACCTCCAATTTTACTTTAAGATACCCACGACAATCACCTCCAATTTTACACCAAGATGCCTGACAATCACCTCCAATTTTGTAAGATGCTGACAATCACCTACAATCCCTTTAAAAATCGCCAACCTTTCCAATCACTTCAGAATTATCTTGGAGTCACCTGAAGATGTTTTAAGAATCTTTACTCTCGTTCAGTCAACGAAGACGTTCAGTCAATTTAAAGCCATTTCACAAGTGAACCATGAACCCTTGCTCAGGAGTAGGGGTGATTGGAGGTGTAGGGAGTGATTGGAGAGGTGTAAGTGATTGGAGAGTGTAGGGAATGATTGGAGAGGTGTGAGGGGAGTGATTGGAGAAGTGTAGAGAGTGATTGGAAGTGTAAGGAGTGATGGAGAAGTGTGGGAGTGATTGGAGAGTGTAGGGAGTGATTGGAGAGGTGTAGGGGTGATTGGAAGGTGTAGGGGTGATTGGAGAGGTGTGGGAAGTGATTGGAGGTGTGGGGGTGATTGGAGAGGTGTGGGGGAGTGATTGGAGAGAGGTGTAGGGGTGATTGGAGGTGTAGGGGTGATTGGAGAGGTGTGGGGTGTTGGAGAGGTGTAGGGAGTGATTGGAGGTGTAGGGGTGATTGGAGGTGTAGGGGTGATTGGAGAGGTGTAGGGGTGAGATTGGAGAGGTGTAGGGTGATTGGAGAGGTGTGGGGGTGATTGGAGAGGTGTAGGGGTGATTGGAGAGGTGTAGGGGGTGATTGGAGAGGTGTAGGGGTGATTGGAGAGGTGTAGGAGTGATTGGAGAGGTGTAGGGGTGATTGGAAAGGTGTGGGGGTGATTGGAGAGGTGTAAGGTGATTGGAGAGGTGTGGGGTGATTGGAGGTGTGGGGTGATTGGAGGTGGGGGTGATTGGAGGTGTGGGGTGATTGGAGGTGTGGGGGTGATTGGAAGTGTAGGGGTGATTGGAGGTGTGGGGTGATTGGAGAGGTGGGGGTGATTGGAGAGGTGTGGGGTGATTGGAGAGGTGTGGGGGTGATTGGAGGTGTAGGGGTGATTGGAGAGGTGTAGGGGTGATTGGAGAGGTGTAGGGGTGATTGGAGGTGTAGGGGTGATTGGAGAGGTGTAGGGGTGATTGGAGAGGTGTGGGGTGATTGGAGGTGTAGGGGTGATTGGAGGTGTAGGGGTGATTGGAGAGGTGTAGGGGTGATTGGAGTGTAGGGGTGATTGGAGAGGTGTAGGGGTGATTGGAGAGGGTAGGGGTGATTGGAGGTGTAGAGAGGTGTAGGGAGGGTAAGACAGGCGTAAAGGTGAAAACAATTATAAAGAGGTTTGGCGAAGTACGAGCAGATGTGGACAGGTGTGGACAGGTGTGGAGAGGTGCAGACAGGTGCAAGGGGGGGAGGGTGCTGAAAGGCTAGTGTGTTATATGTCACTCCAGGGTCACAAACAGGCAACAGACCTTATTAGTGAGGAAAGTTAGAAGGTGAGTATAAAGGGAATAGCTGACACCCTCGACATTTTAGGAGCTTCGACAAAGTTGGCGAAATTGGCAAGATGGCGAGTTGGCGAAGTCGGCGGTTGGCGAAGTTGGCGAAGTTGGCGGAGATTGGCGATCATTGTTTTTAAGGGGTTGCAAGTTGTTGTTTGTTTTTGTTTTTTGGGAGTAAGTGAGGTTGATGTTTATTTTAGGAAAGAAGAGATCAAATGGTGTTTGGTGGTTCGTGTGTAGTTAGAGTGTTTAAGGTGTAAAATAAATCCAGTGTTTGGGGAATATTTGTCCAGAAAGAAAATGAATTTGTGTAAAATTAATTGAATGAAATGATAAGAAGAATTACCTTGTCTTAAAATAAGAAGGAAGAAAAAACGTATTAAAAAGAATGGAAAAATAAATAAAACTATTGAAACAGCAAAATTTTATAATGAAACAAAACTAGAAATGAAAAACACACATAAAACGAATTTAATCTAACCTAACCTAACCTAAAAATAACGTAACCTAACCAAACCTAAAAATAACCTAACCTAACATACCAAAGCTAAAATAACCTAACCTAACATAGCCAAACTAACCTCCTCTCCTACCTAACCTAACGCCAGCCAAACCTAACTAACCTAACCTAACCTCTCCCTCACCCCAAATAAACTTGGGGTGGGGAGAAACAGTAAATCTCCAGAGTAATCCCTTAAAAATGATAAATCCTGGATAATTATATGATCCTTACAATAGGTTTAAAAAAATTCATCACTGTTCAATTCATCAGCCGTTCATAACCTGATATGAAGATATGAACATTCTTCCACACCATGAACACTGACTGAGCACTGTGCTAAACGTTTCCTTTAACTGCTCGATTACTCATTACTGAAAAGCATTTAATGAGAGTATGATTACTTTTTTTGTATATAGGGAGGTTAAGTGTGTGTGTGTGTGTGTGTGTGTGTCTATAGGACCAACAATCACTAGCGTAAGTCAATAGGCTGACCTGACCTGACCTGACACGCTAATGTTTTTAGCTCCACAAACTCATAAGCCTACGTTGGATCATATCTTTCTCGCTCCTGTATACATAATGGCCGCTCCTCTATACACAATGGCCGCTCCTCTATACATAATGGCCCTCCTCTATACATAATGGCCGCTGCTCTATACACATATTGGCCGCTTACTCTATACATAATGGCCGCTCCTCTATACATAATGGCCGCTCCTCTATACATAATGGCCGCTACTCTATACATAATAGCCGCTACTCTCTATACATAATGGCCCGCTACTCTATACATAATGGCCGCTACTCTATACATAATGGCCGCTCCTCTATACTGCGCTACTCTATACATAATACCGCTCCTCCATATACATAATGGCCGCTTCTCTATACATAATGGCCGCTCTCTATACATAATGCGCTACTCTATACATAATGGCCGCTCCTCTATACACTGTGCGCTACTCTCTATACATAATGCGCTACTCTATATAATAGCCGCTCCTCAATACATAATGGCCCTCTCTCTGCATGTCTGCTCTCTATACATAATAGCCGCTCCTCTATACATAATGGCCGCTCCTCTATACATAATGGCCGCTTCTCTATACATAATGGCCGCTACTCTATACATAATAGCCGCTCCTCTCCTATGGCCGCTACTCTATACATAATGGCCGCTCCTCTATACATAATGGCCGCTCCTCTATACACAATGGCGCTCTGTATTCTCTGCTATTATATTTCCTCACCGACTCCTTGGAATAACGTCACTAGTGGGTACCCCAAGGCTCTCTTGAACCATTATTGTATATATAAATGACACTATAGGGCATTAGGAACAACCTGAACACAAATTAAAGCATCTTAATTTTCACTCCTCGAGAGACGTAGGTGAGGGGTGGTATGATCGAGGATGTATAACTGGGAGGCAGGGGCTAAACAAAGGTGATATAACAAAGGTATAAACAATGGATAGGGTTGGGTGTAAGCAGGACTGCCCAGTATGGAGTCAATAAGCCCACTGCAGTTTCCTCCATTCTTATATTGATCCTCCTCCTCCTCCTCCTCCTCCTCCTCCTCCTCCTCCAACCCCCTCCTCCTCCTCCTCCTCCCATCCCCCCCCTCCTGCTCCCTCCTCCTCCCGACTCCCTCCTCCTCCCCGACTCCTCCTCCTCCCCTCCTCCCCCCCTCCTCCCCTCCCTCCTCCTCCCCTCCTCCTCCTCCCTCCTCCTCCTCCTCCTCCCCCCCCTCCTCCCCCCCTCCTCCCCCCTCCTTCAACTAAAAAGATAACAAGGATTCTATCTGTACAGACAGCCCAGCATGAAATGGATAAATTAAATGGACGAAATACCAAAAATAACAGTGATTTGAACAGTGATACAACCCCAGAAAATAACAGTGCTAGTTAGCAATACGTAATA
>NW_024755683.1:0-11485 GCF_018991925.1 Homarus americanus
TATAATATACTGTATATACCAACAATATCTATTACCATGAATCTGTTCTT
The DNA here is from genome assembly GCF_018991925.1 of Homarus americanus. Taxonomy (NCBI): domain Eukaryota; kingdom Metazoa; phylum Arthropoda; class Malacostraca; order Decapoda; family Nephropidae; genus Homarus; species Homarus americanus. Next base: position 51 of record NW_024755683.1, read on the forward strand.
GACAAATCATTTTAGCGACAAAGTAGATAACTGTCTTTTGGTTACAATTATTTTCAATAAAAAAAAAAAAGTTTTTATTTTTAATTCAGCCTTATCAACAGTGAAAATAATAGATAGTAATATGGGAAAAAACGTTTTAATAGAATCTTGACATGTAACAGTAATATAGAGCATAAGGTAGGGGCAGTAAAGACACGCAAGTAAAATTACAACTCGTAGGTAGTAGTGTTATTTGAAGAAAAATAATTTTAGTTTTCATTTACATTTAATATTATTCTTTCATCACAATTATACATTTAGATATGTGTTCGTCGAGAGAAGTATACAAGTTGTAACAGTTCTCCCTGTAAAACTCTTAAGTCGCCCGTGAACATTTTCTCTGTACCAACGAAATATTGCTAGTTGGTTTAGAGTAACTGTATTTGCAATTTGATGGAAAAGCAATTAAAATACAATATTTTATGGCGAAGAGGATGAAAGTGACTTATCCAATAAAATACTTGTAATTATGAGGACATGCAATTGTAATGCAAACGCAATTGAAAATGAAAGTGTCCTTAGGTTATTAACTGTATACCAGATCTTCAAACGTGAGGAGGAGATTTATGTATGGTATACACCATTTTATGATTCTCTCCCATCGTCTACCATTTAAAATTAATACCCACTGAGCTCAGGTTGCTGCTACCACTACAATAACATCTGTGGGAAATCGTTGATCGATTCAAGATTTAAGGTAAAGCGAAGATATGATTGTTGGCGATGGATCTGCCATGATTAAAGCTTTTGGTGTATCCTTATAGAGTTTTCACATGTTTGGGGATTAGTCAGGTGAAATTCAGTGCTCAGTTTGTTGACTCTGATGTAACTTGACGAAGATATACGTACGGAAGACGTTCTTTCTTCCCTTCCTCAAAGAATGGGTTGCTTTGCACACACCTAACAACTCTCTTAGGTAAAGGATAGACTCATCCACCCTGAAATTAAAACCTCACTCCTAGCATCCACGTTCAAGAAAGCTCTTTCCTTTGTGAGCTTTTTCAGTGTTGTTATCACGGAGCTTCAAATTTAATTCCGAAATGAGTTTTGTTGGCTGGGGTTGGTGGCGCAACCTTGTAATCCGGCGACTCGGAGGCCTGGGCCAGGGACGGCTTGAGGTGAGGATCACTGGTGCGGGACTCCCCATGTTGAGGGGGTGTCCGCACTAAGCTCGGCATCAATATGGCCACCCTTGGGTAGCTAAGGGCGTCCAGGTTGACTAAGGAGGTGTGAACCGGGCCAGGGGGGAAACCCAGCAGCCAAAAGCACCCGTGTCGAGCAGTAGTGGGATCGCGCCCGTGAGTGGGCGGCCCGTAGCAGCCTTGCCAATACAGGCGGACTTGGTTCTTTTTATTTGTTATTCATGCTTCGACGGTATGCAGTCATTTCACCGTTATTGTATAAGTAGCATATTGTATAATATACTGTATATTCCAACAATATCTATTTCCATGAAACTGTTCTTGCCAAATCATTTTAGCGACGAAGTAGATAACTGTCTTTTGGTTACAATTATTTTCAATAAAAAAAAATAGTTTTTATTTTTAATTCAGCCTATCAACAGTGAAAATAATAGATAGTAATATGGGAAAAAACGTGTTAATAGTATCTTGACATGTAACAGTAATATAGAGCATGAGGTAGGGGCAGTAAAGACACGCAAGTAAAATTACAACTCGTAGGTAGTAGTGTTATCTGAAGAAAAATAATTTTAGTTTTCATTTACATTTAATATTATTCTTTCATCACAATTATACATTTAGATATGTGTTCGTCGAGAGAAGTATACAAGTTGTAACAGTTCTCCCTGTAAAACTCTTAAGTCGCCCGTGAACATTTTCTCTGTACCAACGAACTATTGCTAGTAGGTTTGGAGTAACTGTATTTGCAATTTGATGGAAAAGTAATTAAAATACAATATTTTATGGCGAAGAGGATGAAAGTGACTTATCCAATAAAGTACTTGTAATTATGAGGACATGTAATTCTAATGCAAACGTAATTGAAAATGAAAGTGTCCTTAGGTTATTAACTGTATACCAGATCTTCAAACGTGAGGTAGAGATTTATGTACTGTATACACCATTTTATGATTCTGTCCCGTCGTCTACCATTTAAAATTAATACCCACTGCGCTCAGGTTGCTGCTACCACTACAATAACATCTGTGGGAAATCGCTGATCGATTCAAGATTTAAGGTAAAGCGAAGATATGATTGTTGGCGATGGATCTTCCATGATTAAACCTTTTGGTGTATCCTTATAGAGTTTTCACATGTTTGGGGATCAGTCAGGTGAAATTCAGTCCTCAGTTTGCTGACTCTGATGTAACTTGACGAACACGTCCCGGAAGATAATTTCTTTCTTCCTTCACTCAAGAATGGGTGCTTTACTTTTACCTAACAACTCTCTTAGAGTAAGGATAGGCTCACCCACCCTGAAATTAAAACCTCCTCCTAGCATCCACGTTCAAAGAAAGCTCTTTCCTTTTGAGCTTTTTCATTAGAACATTGTTTTAAGTTAGAGTGTTGTTATCTGGAGCTCCAAATTTAGTTCAGGAAATGAGTCTTGTTGGCTGGGGTTGGTGGCTGTATGTAATCAACGACTCAGGCCTGGGCCAGGGGGGTGGATCCTCCCCATGTTGAGTGGGTGTCACTAAGCTCAGCATCAATAGCCACCTTGGGTAGCTAGGGCTTCCAGGTTGACTAAGGAGGTGTGAACCGGGCCAGGGGGGAAACCCAGCAGCCAAAAGCACCCGTGTCGAGCAGTAGTGGGATCGCGCCCGTGAGTGGGCGGCCCGTAGCAGCCTTGCCAATACAGGCGGACATGGTTCTTTTTATTTGTTATTCATGCTTCGACGGTATGCAGTCATTTCACCGTTATTGTAAAAGTAGCATATTGTATAATATACTGTATATACCAACAATATCTATTTCCATGACACTGTTCTTGCCAAATCATTTTAGCGTCGAAGTAGATAACTGTCTTTTGGTTACAATCATTTTCAATAAAAAAAATAAGTTTTTATTTTTAAATTCAGCCTTATCAACAGTGAAAATAATAGATAGTAATATGGGAAAAAACGTGTTAATAGTATCTTGACATGTAACAGTAATATAGAGCATAAGGTAGGGGCAGTAAAGACACGCAAGTAAAATTACAACTCCTAGGTAGTAGTGTTATCTGAAGAAAAATATTTTTTTTTTCATTTTACATTTTAATATTATTCTTTCATCACAATTATACATTTTAGATATGTGTTCGTCGAGAAGTATACAAGTTGTAACAGTTTCTCCTGTAAAGATCTTAAGTCGCCCGTGAACATTTTCTCTGTACCAACGAAATATTGCTAGTAGGTTTGGAGTAACTGTATTTGCAATTTGATGGAAAAGTAATTAAAATACAATATTTTATAGCGAAGAGGATGAAAGTGACTTATCCAATATAGTACTTGTAATTATGAGGACTGTATATCACATCTTCAAACGTGAGTTAGAGATTTATGTACTGTATACACCATTTTATGATTCTGTCCCGTCGTCTACCATTTAAAATTAATACCCACTGAGCTCAGGTTGCTGATATCACTACAATAACATCTGTGGGAAATCGTTGATCGATTCAAGATTTAAGGTAAAGCGAAGATATGATTGTTGGCGATGGATCTTCCAAGATTAAAGCTTTTGGTGTGTCCTTATAGAGTTTTCACATGTTTGGGGATCAGTCAGGTGAAATTCAGTGCTCAGTTTGCTGACTCTGATGTAACTTGACGAAGATATACGTACGGAAGATGTTCTTTCTTCCCTTCCTCAAAGAATGGGTTGCTTTGCACACACCTAACAACTCTCTTAGGTAAAGGATAGACTCACCACCCTGAAATTAAAACCTCACTCCTAGCATCCACGTTCAAGAAAGTTCATTCCTTTATGAGCACTTTCCTTTGAACGTTGTTTTAATTTAGAGTGTTGCTATCACGGAGCTTCAAATTTAGTTCCGAAATGAGTTTTGTTGGCTGGGGTTGGTGGCGCAACCATGTAATCCGGCGACTAGGAGGCCTGGGCCAGGGACGGCTTGAGGTGAGGATCACTGGTGCGGGACTCCCCATGTTGAGTGGGTGTTCGCACTAAGCTCGGCGTCAATTTGGCCACCCTTGGGTAGCTAAGGGCGTCCAGGTTGACTAAGGAGGTGTGAACCGGGCCAGAGGGGAAACCCAGCAGCCAAAAGCACCCGTGTCGAGCAGTAGTGGGATCGCGCCCGTGAGTGGGCGGCCAATAGCAGCCTTGCCAATACAGGCGGACTTGGTTATTTTTATTTGTTAATCATGCTTCGACGGTATGCAGTCATTTCACCGTTATTGTATAAGTAGCAAAATGTATAATATACTGTATATACCAACAATATCTATTTCCATGAAACGGTTCTTGCCAAATCATCTTAGCGGCAAGTGGTCTTGTCTTTTGGTTACAATTATTTTCAATGAAAAGAATTATGTTTCCATTTTAATTCAGCTATATCAACGGTAAGAAAATAATAGATAGTAATATGGGAAAAAACGTGTTAATAGAATCTTGACATGTAACAGTAATATAGAGCATAAGGTAGGGGCAGTAAAGACACGCAAGAAAAATTACAACACGTAGGTAGTAGTGTTATTTGAAGAAAAATAATTTTAGTTTTCATTTACATTTAATATTATTCTTTCATCACAATTATACATTTAGATATGTGTTCGTCGAGAGAAGTATACAAGTTGTAACAGTTCTCCCTGTAAAACTCTTAAGTCGCCCGTGAACATTTTCTCTGTACCAACGAAATATTGCTAGTTGGTTTGGAGTAACTGTATTTGGAATTTGATGGAAAAGTAATTAAAATACAATATTTTATGGCGAAGAGGATGAAAGTGACTTATCCAATAAAGTACTTGTAATTATGAGGACATGTAATTCTAGTGCAAATGTAATTGAAAATGAAAGTGTCTTTAGGTTATTAACTGTATACCAGATCTTCAAACGTGAGGTAGAGATTTATGTACTGTATACACCATTTTATGATTCTGTTCCGTCGTCTACCATTTAAAATTAATACCCACTGAGCTCAGGTTGCTGCTACCACTACAATAACATCTGTGAGAAATCGTTGATCGATTCAAGATTTAAGGTAAAGCGAAGATACGATTGTTGGCGATGGATCTTCCAAGATTAAAGCTTTTGGTGTATCCTTATAGAGTTTTCACATATTTGGGGATCAGTCAGGTGAAATTCAGTGCTCAGTTTGCTGACTCTGATGTAACTTGACGAAGATATACGTACGGAAGATGTTCTTTCTTCCCTTCCTCAAAGAATGGGTTGCTTTGCACACACCTAACAACTCTTAGGTAAAGGATAGACTCATCCACCCTGAAATTCAAACCTCACTCCTAGCATCCACCTTCAAGAAAGCTCTTTCCTTTTTGAACTTTTCATTTGAACATTGTTTTAAGTTAGATTGTTGTTATTACGGAGCTTCAAATTTAGTTCCGAAATGCGTTTTGTTGACTGGGGTTGGTGGCGCAACCTTGTAATCCGGCGACTCGGAGGCCTGGGCCAGGCACGGCTTGAGGTGATGATCACTGGTGTGGGACGCCCCATGTTGAGTGGGTGTCCGCACCAAGCTCGGCATAAATATGGCCACCCTTGGGTAACTAAGGGCGTCCAGGTTGACTAAGGAGGTGTGAACCGGGCCAGGGGGGAAACCCAGCAGCCAAAAGCACCCGTGTCGAGCAGTAGTGGGATCGCGCCCGTGAGTGGGCGGCCCGTAGCAGCCTTGCCAATACAGGCGGACTTGGTTCTTTTTATTTGTTATTCATGCTTCGACGGTATGCAGTCATTTCACCGTTATTGTATAAGTAGCATATTGTATAATATACTGTATATACCAACAATATCTATTTCCATGAAACTGTTCTTGCCAAATCATTTTAGCCACGAAGTAGATAACTGTCTTTTGGTTACAATTATTTTCAATAAAAAAAAAAAGTTTTTATTTTTAATTCAGCCTTATCAACAGTGAAAATAATAGATAGTAATATGGGAAAAAACGTGTTAATAGTATCTTGACACGTAACAGTAATATAGAGCATAAGGTAGGGGCAGTAAAGACACACAAGAAAAATTACAACTCGTAGGTAGTAGTGTTATTTGAAGAAAAATAATTTTAGTTTTCATTTACATTTAATATTATTCTTTCATCACAATTATACATTTAGATATGTGTTCGTCGAGAGAAGTATACAAGTTGTAACAGTTCTCCCTGTAAAACTCTTAAGTCGCCAGTGAACATTTTCTCTGTACCAACGAAATATTGCTAGTAGGTTTGGAGTAACTGTATTGTATTTGCAATTTGATGGAAAAGTAATTAAAATACAATATTTTATGGCGAAGAGGATGAAAGAGACTTATCCAATAAAGTACTTGGAATTATGAGGACATGTAATTGTAATGCAAACGTAATTGAAAATTTAAGTGTCTTTAGGTTATTAACTGTATACCAGATCTTCAAACGTGAGGTAGAGATTTATGTACTGTATACACCATTTTATGATTCTGTCCCGTCGTCTGCCATTTAAAATTAATACCCACTGAGCTCAGGTTGCTGCTACCACTACACTAACATCTGTGGGAAATCGTTGATCGATTCAAGATTTAAGGCAAAGCGAAGATATGATTGTTGGCGATGGATCTTCCATGATTAAACCTTTTGATGTATCCTTATAGAGTTTTCACATGTTTGGGGATCAGTCAGGTGAAATTCAGTCCTCAGTTTGTTGACGCTGATGTAACTTGACGAAGATATACGTACGGAAGATGTTCTTTCTTCCCTTCCTCAAAGAATGGGTTGCTTTGCACACACCTAACAACTCTCTTAGGTAAAGGATAGACTCACCCACCCTGAAATTAAAACCTCACTCCTAGCATCCACGTTCAAGCTCTTTCCTTTGAGAGCTTTTTCATTAGGAGAATTTATTGTTTTAAGTTAGGGGTGTTGTTATCCTTGAGCTTCAAATTTAGTTCCAGAAAATGAGTCTTGTTGGCTGGGGTTGGTGGCGCAACCTTGTAATCCACGCTTGACTTGGAGGCCTGGAGCCAGGGACAGCTTGAGGTGAGATCACTGGTGCAGGACTCCCCCATGTTGATTGGGTGTCCGCACTAAGCTCGGCATCAATATGGCCACCCTTGGGTAGCTAAGGGCGTCCAGGTTGACTAAGGAGGTGTGAACCGGGCCAGGGGGGAAACCCAGCAGCCAAAAGCACCCGTGTCCAGCAGTAGTGGGATCGCGCCCGTGAGTGGGCGGCCCGTAGCAGCCTTGCCAATACAGGCGGACTTGGTTCTTTTTATTTGCTTCGACAGTATGCAGTCATTTCACCGTTATTGTAAAATTAGCATATTGTATAATATATTGTATATACCAACAATATCTATGTCCGTAAACTGTTCTTGCCAAATCATTTTAGCGTCAGTGATAACTGTCTTTTGGTTTCAATTATTTTCAATAAAAAAATAAGTTTTTATTTTAAATTCAGCCTTATCAGCCAGTGAAAATAACAGGTAATATGGGAAAAACGTGTTAATAGTATCTTGACATGTAACAGTAATATAGAGCATAAGGTAGGGACAGTAAAGACCATAGGTAAATTACAACTCCTAGGTAGTAGTATCTGAGAAAATACTTTGTTTTTCATTTACATTTAATATTATTCTTTCATCACAATTATACATTTAGATATGTGTTCGTCGAGAGAAGTATACAAGTTGTAACAGTTCTCCCTGTAAAACTCTTAAGTCTCCAGTGAACATTTTCTCTGTACCACCGAAATATTGCTAGTAGGTTTGGAGTAACTGTATTGTATTTGCAATTTGATGGAAAAGTAATTAAAATACAACATTTTATGGCGAAGAGGATGAAAGAGACTTATCCAATAAAGTACTTGGAATTATGAGGACATGTAATTGTAATGCAAACGTAATTGAAAATTAAAGTGTCTTTAGGTTATTAACTGTATACCAGATCTTCAAACGTGAGGTAGAGATTTATGTACTGTATACACCATTTTATGATTCTGTCCCGTCGTCTGCCATTTAAAATTAATACCCACTGAGCTCAGGTTGCTGCTACCACTACAATAACATCTGTGGGAAATCGTTGATCGATTCAAGATTTAAGGTAAAGCGTAGATATGATTGTTGGCGATGGATCTTCCATGATTAAACCCTTATAGAGTTTTCACATGTTTGGGGATGAGTCAGGTTAAATTCAGTCATCAGTTTGTTGTCTCTGATGTAACTTGACGAAGATATACGTACGGAAGATGTTCTTTCTTCCCTTCCTCAAAGAATGGGTTGCTTTGCACACACCTAACAACTCTCTTAGGTAAAGGATAGACTCACCCACCCTGAAATTAAAACCTCACTCCTAGCATCCACGTTCAAGAAAGCTCTTTCCTTTTTGAGCTTTTCATTTGAACATTGTTTTAAGTTAGAGTGTTGTTATCACGGAGCTTCAAATTTAGTTCCGAAATGAGTCTTGTTGGCTGGGGTTGGTGGCGCAACCTTGTAATCCGGCGACTCGGAGGCCTGGGCCAGGGACGGCTTGAGGTGAGGATCACTGGTGCGGGACTCCCCATGTTGAGTGGGTGTCCGCACTAAGCTCGGCATCAATATGGCCACCCTTGGGTAGCTAAGGGCGTCCAGGTTGACTAAGGAGGTGTGAACCGGGCCAGGGGGGAAACCCAGCAGCCAAAAGCACCCGTGTCGAGCAGTAGTGGGATCGCGCCCGTGAGTGGGCGGCCCGTAGCAGCCTTGCCAATACAGGCGGACTTGGTTCTTTTTATTTGCTTCGACAGTATGCAGTCATTTCACCGTTATTGTAAAATTAGCATATTGTATAATATATTGTATATACCAACAATATCTATTTCCATGAAACTGTTCTTGCCAAATCATTTTAGCGACGAAGTAGATAACTGTCTTTTGGTTACAATTATTTTCAATAAAAAAAATAAGTTTTTATTTTTAATTCAGCCTTATCAACAGTGAAAATAATAGATAGTAATATGGGAAAAAACGTGTTAATAGTATCTTGACATGTAACAGTAATATAGAGCATAAGGTAGGGGCAGTAAAGACACGCAAGAAAAATTACAACTCGTAGGTAGTTGTGTTATTTGAAGAAAAATAATTTTAGTTTTCATTTACATTTAATATTATTCTTTCATCACAAGTATACATTTAGATATGTGTTCGTCGAGAGAAGTATACAAGTTGTAACAGTTCTCCCTGTAAAACTCTTAAGTCGCCCGTGAACATTTTCTCTGTACCAACGAAATATTGCTAGTAGGTTTGGAGTAACTGTATTGTATTTGCAATTTGATGGAAAAGTAATTAAAATACAATATTTTATGGCGAAGAGGATGAAAGTGACTTATCCGATAAAGAACTTGTAATTATGAGGACATGTAATTGAAAATGAAAGTGTCTTTAGGTTATTAACTGTATACCAAATCTTCAAACGTGAGGTAGAGATTTATGTACTGTATACATCATTTTATGATTCTGTCCCGTCGTCTGCCATTTAAAATTAATACCCACTGAGCTCAGGTTGCTGCTACCACTACAATAACATCTGTGGGAAATCGTTGATCGAGTCAAGATTTAAGGTAAAGCGAAGATATGATTGTTGGCGATGGATCTTCCATGATTAAACCTTTTGATGTATCCTTATAGAGTTTTCACATGTTTGGGGAGCAGTCAGGTGAAATTCAGTCCTCAGTTTGTTGACTCTGATGTAACTTGACGAAGATATATGTACAGAAGATGTTCATTCTTCCCTTCCTCAAAGAATGGGTTGCTTTGCACACACCTAACAACTCTCTTAGGTAAAGGATAGATTCACCCACCCTGAAATTAAAACCTCACTCCTAGCATCCACGTTCAAGAAAGCTCTTTCCTTTTTGAGCTTTTTCATTTGAACATTGTTTTAAGTTAGAGTGTTGTTATCACGGAGCTTCAAATTTAGTTCCGAAATGAGTATTGTTGGCTGGGGTTGGTGGCGCAACCTTGTAATCCGGCGACTCGGAGGCCTGGGCCAGGGACGGCTTGAGGTGAGGATCACTGGTGCGGGACTCCCCATGTTGAGTGGGTGTCCGCACTAAGCTCGGCATCAATATGGCCACCCTTGGGTAGCTAAGGGCGTCCAGGTTGACTAAGGAGGTGTGAACCGGGCCAGGGGGGAAACCCAGCAGCCAAAAGCACCCGTGTCGAGCAGTAGTGGGATCGCGCCCGTGAGTGGGCGGCCCGTAGCAGCCTTGCCAATACAGGCGGACTTGGTTCTTTTTATTTGTTATTCATGCTTCGACGGTATGCAGTCATTTCACCGTTATTGTAAAAGTAGCATATTGTATAATATACTGTATATACCAAAAATATCTATTTCCATGAAACTGTTCTTGCCAAATCATTTTAGCGTCGAAGTAGATAACTGTCTTTTGGTTACAATTATTTTCAATAAAAAAAATAAGTTTTTATTTTTAATTCAACCTTATCAACAGTGAAAATAATAGATAGTAATATGGGAAAAAACGTGTTAATAGTATCTTGACATGTAACAGTAATATAGAGCATAAGGTAGGGGCAGTAAAGACACGCAAGTAAAATTACAACTCCTAGGTAGTAGTGTTATCTGAAGAAAAATGTTGTTTATTTCATTTACATTTAATATTATTCCTTCATCACAATTATACATTTAGATATGTGTTCGTCTAGAGAAGTATACAAGTTGTAACAGTTCTCCCTGTAAAACTCTTAAGTCGCCAGTGAACATTTTCTCTCTACCAACGAAATATTGCTAGTAGGTTTGGAGTAACTGTATTGTATTTGCAATTTGATGGAAAAGTAATTAAAATACAATATTTTATGGCGAAGAGGATGAAAGAGACTTATCCAATAAAGTACTTGGAATTATGAGGACATGTAATTGTAATGCAAACGTAATTGAAAATGAAAGTGTCTTTAGGTTATTAACTGTATACCAGATCTTCAAACGTGAGGTAGAGATTTATGTACTGTATACACCATTTTATGATTCTGTCCTGTCGTCTGCCATTTAAAATTAATACCCACTGAGCTCAGGTTGCTGCTACCACTACACTAACATCTGTCGGAAATCGTTGGAATGATTCAGATTTAAGGTAAAAGCAGGAATATGATTGGTGGCGATGGATCTTCCATGATTAAACCTTTTGATGTATCCCTATAGAGTTTTCACATGTTTGGGAATCAGTCAGGTGAAATTCAGTCCTCAGTTGTTGACCCTGATGTAACTTGACGAAGATATACGTACGGAAGATGTTCTTTCTTCCCTTC
>NW_024755684.1:0-8497 GCF_018991925.1 Homarus americanus
GGTTATCTCAGGTAACTGGAAAACTTGACCACAAATGATCACTTGATCAACATATCTTATGAGGCAGAAAGTGGTATTGTATGTAATATTTATGAGAATAATTGTATTCTTGCTTATTCCCTTCTTCTTTCTCGTAATTATCTGGTCTTTCTTCTCTGTCACAACTACAGTATTTGAGTCAGTAAGTCAGGGTGTTCCGCCTGGCACTCTCCCATCCCCCTCCAACAACGTCATTAAATACAAATAAAGGACCACCTTCATGTGATGGTACAGTGTAAGAACCTCCCTCTCCTTCTCCCTCCCTCCCTCTCTCTCCCTCCTTCTCCCTCCCTCTCCTTCTCCCTCTTTCTCCCTCCTTCTCCCTCCTTCTCCCTCCCTCTCCTTCTCCCTCCCTCCCTCTCCTTCTCCCACACAATAATACGGTGTGTGTGCAGGTGAGACAAGGTGGATACAGTCTCTCTCACACAATATAAGTCATCATCCTTCAATATATATTTCCTACCTGTAGTCTACCTTAATGTATATAATTGCCTTAAATATTTAACATCATAAGCCACGCCTATGTTGTTTTGCCCATGAGGTAAATAAATAAATCAAACTTCTGGTCGGATGTTCCTAAAATGCTTCTCTTATGTAACGCCGTCATAATATTTCTCCAAGATGTGAAGCAGTAGTTGTATAATTCTCCAAGATGTGAAGCAGTACATGTATAATTCTCCAAGATGTGACGCAGTAGTTGTATAATTCTCCAAGATGTGAAGCAGTACATGTATAATTCATTAAATACTGCCACCAACTCTAGACACACTGAACAACACCAGACAACCTAACCTAACACGGGGTTGCACATGTAAATGGCGGTGTTCAGGGGTCGCTCTGTCATGAACAGGTGTTATCGAGTGTTGACAGAACGACGTCAGGAAAAAGTAAATGGAAAAAGTAAATGGAGCATGTTGTATGAAGTTGCATTCTATTTGTATTTTCTTGTGTGTGTGTGTACGTAAAACAGGGTGATATGCTTTTGTGATGATCCCGAATCTTGATAAAGTTGGGTACACAAACTGGCATAATTGAATCAAGAATTAAGGTGATGTCATTATATTCATCGTACATCACACATTAATTATGCATCAACTTTAGTATTATAGTAAAAGTCAGTTAACACTCAAAGTTGTGGGACACTCACAGTGTGGAAGTAAACACTGACCATCACTCACTCTTAGTGAGGCGCCGCCCATGTGCTTGTTCACACATTACCGCGGCAGCTGAGCTTCCCGGTGGTACACGTTCTCCAGCACGACACAAGACCGTGCACATACATAAGAGATATCCTCAAGTGTCATGTTGACTACATCTTAGCCAGCACCATACAAAATACGTGTGTAAAATATACATATGACGTTGGTGAGAAACTAAAGCATTGTTCTCGAGGGAGACACAGACTGACTGTGGGAATTTTCCGCCTTGTAAAACCTTTGAGAACAGAGCTTAGCGAGTGAGGAGGGTTGTCTCAGTGGAGGCCGGTGTAGCAGGCGTCAGCCACTCTAGGTGGGCTGGGCTCTTAGAGTGCACGGTGGCTCATGGTGAAACACACACTAGAGTAATTTGCACCTCTAGAGTGCCTTTTACCACCAGGTGAGATGCACTCTAGAGTGTTTTTCACCATAGTAGAGTGCATCTCACCTGACGGTAAAATGAACTGTAATGAAAAATCCAGAACTCATTATTCTCATTTCTGAGTATTAAAATTTTATTTAAGTATAATGTACATAATGCTAGTGAATGAGGAAAAAATGATGATTTATTATTTTAATGGATATTGAAACTGGCGGCATTATGAAGGATTACTTAGAAAAGGAAAATACAGAAAGTATGAATTAAGCTTCCATATTGCACTTGAATCACGTCTGAGTCACGTCACGTCCGGTGTCTAGGTGCAAATTACTCTAGAGTCTAGTGTGTGTTTCACCATGAGGCACCGTGCACTCTAGAGCTTAGCCCACCTAGAGTGGTTGACGCCTGCTACACTTCACCTTCACTAGCCCCAAATATACTCAGTTGGGTGAAGTATTTGTCACTAGTGCACTTCACTCTCTTGACGATTATGAAGTTCTCTTTGTCTTGTCTGCTGGCGTTTGTTTTACTCCCAGGAGGAATGTGTCCTCAAGATGGTAATGAAGACACCATGTTTATTGTACAACAGTCAGTGTGTGTGTGTGCTTTAGAACAACCCGACTATCAAAAAAGTTCTCCCGTACTGCAAGTCTATAACCAGGACCCATGTCATCTTCAGCATAACTTTATCATTGATGCATAAATACAGGAAGATTCATAAATAAAAACTGTATTAACTTGTATAATATTTTATGAATCTCAGTAAAGTTTGTGTGTGGATTTTTTTTAGGGTTATTTACAACAAAAAATTATCGCCAAATTAAGAGCAGAACAAAACTACATTAAAATAAATTACAATACTGCAAAAGCAACAGTAATGAACGTCTTCGCTTTTAGAATTAAGTTTTGTAAAGCAATATAAACTTAGGCCAGTCAACTGTCCATTACAACTGTAAACATTGAGAGTTAAGATCATTAAGAAGTATAAAGTTGGGCGAGGCAGCTGTTATTACACATTTTATCATGAAGAGTTAAGCTGCATGAAGAGGTATAAACTGTGTCCAAGTAGATGTTCTTACAACGTCAACACTGAGGGCTGAGCTGCACGAAACATAAATGCAAAAATAAACATAGGTCAGGCTGCTGTTCACTACAAATGTCATCATTAAGAGATATCTTGCATGAAACAAAGTAAACTGGGACCAGGGAACCATTCAATACAAATGCAACACGCTGCCTTGGTGTTCTACATTAGCATAAATCGAGGTAGAATGTGTATATTGCAACTGAATGTTAAATCTGGGTGAATAGACAACGGTATTGAGTTTCAGGTGCAGGCAAATTGCATGATACATCAGTGTTGAGATCATGTGCTGTTTAGTCCGAGAGCTTGAGGGAGTGTGTGTGTGTGTGTTATAGCAGCTCTAAGAGGTGAACTGTAATGTATACATCAGCCGCCTCAGGTGATGTGAATTGTAGGAACCTTATAAATATTCTAACAATAAAATGAAAATCAAGGCAAAATTCTATCTATCGCAGTAATACATAATAAAATAAACAATTACCGATCATTAAGCAACATACCAATATAAAGCTGTGCAGTAAAAACAGACCTCACGTACACTGTTATAGTACTGTACTACTGTAACATGTGGCGAGAAAGACCTGATACATTCTACTATGATCAGACAATGGTAACAGCAGCGAGGTGTTTGATAGACTGCGAGTAATGTCAACAAATACACACACAGAGACTCTCTTGATCAAAGGACAGGCTCTTTACACTGTTAAACAATTAGAGGCTTCAGTCTCACGTGTTAAATTATGGATTATACTGAACAAAAATATCCCCTTAACCGTGCTGTAGTGGTCCGATACAACCAATAAAATAAATACCGAACAAAAACGAATATCTTGTTCCAGTATCCTGTACCAGGGAGTCCGGTATTCAGAGTTGTTTTATTGTATGTATAAGAGTCAACATATTCACATCTCATCCGATGATGGTGGGGAGGCGGGTGGGGGGGCGTCTGGGCAAGTCTTCATACAATTATTTACCTTGCCTCTGTCTCCCACCAGTAATTAAAGACTTGGTAATAAGATCCAATTCCAGGGAGGTGTTTCGCTAATGCAGCTGAATGGATAATTGTCTGATTTTCTTGAGTCCTTCCTTTAACACCGGGTCACACAACTCCCTAAGTGAGTGTTGGTGTGACAGCCTCTTCCTCCCTCACCAGCCTCCAGACAACCACCTTAGAACAAACTCAAGCATCATTTGCATGGTGAGAGGAGAGACGGGGCCGTGATAGTGAGCGGTCCATCATATACCCTGACAGTTTTTACCTTAGCCCCGGACACTTTCATCCTCTTAAAGTCTAGTCATCCATCAAGCCTTCGTGTTTACTGACGTCATCGTTCACCACTACTTAATATCTTCCTTGGTTTTTGTTTTAATGTATTTCAGGTCTTTAGGAACCAATGAGCCGGTCTTAATATTTACACAAGACCATAAACATTGGAACTATTATGACGTGTTTTATTACTCTCGCTAAGGGGTCGTGGTAGTAGTAGGGGGGATGCCGGTTTATTTTATATATGTAACTATGTGGTCAACTAAATGTGTATGTTAGTAGTTGCAACGTGAATACTTATTATTATTATTAGTAGTAGTAGTACTATTACTATTATTATTATTATTACTATTATTATAGCTACTGATATTAGCCTATCATTATTATTACTGCAATGCCGACAATGTTGTTGATCAAGCATGTCATTATTATTACTGCTACTTATGCCGATTGTTGTTGATCAAAATGTTGCAAGTACTTAACAAAACAATTCTTTGTTTTTCCTTCTCTATTTTCCTCTCTACCATCACCCTAACCTCTCCTCACCTCCATCACCCTAACCTCTCCTCACCTCCATCACCCTAACCTCTCCTCCATCCCTAACCTCTCCTCACCTCACCCTAACCTCTCCTCACCTCCATCACCCAACCTCTCCTCACCTCCATCACCCTAACCTCTCCTTACCCCACCCTAACCTCTCCTCACCTCCATCCCTAACCTCTCCTCACCTCCATCACCCTAACCTCTCCTCACCTCCATCACCCTAACCTCTCCTCACCTCCATCACCCTAACCTCTCCTCACCTCCATCACTAACCTCTCCTCACCTCCATCACCCTAACCCCTCCTTCCCTAACCTCTAATCCCTAATTTCCAGTGTCCATCTTGTTACCTTATCTCTCCCTTCCCTTTCCTCTCTCTCTCTCAATTTCCTTCTCCTCACCCCACTTTTCCTGCCATTATCCCATTCAATCCAATTATCTTTCGTCTTCTTTCCTCTTCCATCCTACCACTTACTTCCCTCCTCTTCCATCCTACCACTTACTTCCCTCCTCTTTCATCCTAGCACTTACTTCCTTCCTCTTTCATCCTACCACTTACTTCCCTCCTCTTCCATTCTAGACACTTACTTCCTTCCTCTTTCATCCTACCATTTTCTTCCCTCCTCATTGATCCTAGACACTTACTTCCCTCCTCATTGGTCCTAGACACTTACTTCCCTCCTCTTTCATCCTACCACTTTCTTCCCTCCTCATTGATCCTAGACACTTACTTCTCTCCTCATTGATCCTAGACACTTACTTCCTTCCTCTTTCATCCTACCACTTATTTCCTTCTACTCTATCTCTACCACTTAGTTCCACTCCGTCCTCCACAGATCAAGGGTGAGTCAGTGCAGTGTTATGTGTGGTGGTGCTTGAGTGTTACCTCACCTGGTGATGATCCTCGCACGAGTCTCAATTAAGATATGACTCAACACCTGTTCCTCTTCGCTACTTTACCTGTGTGTGTGTGTGTGTGTGTGTGTGTGTAGAACATGCCACGTTTCGTGCCCTTACCTAACACTCACGCTCATCTATGGCATGATGACAGGGGGGGGGGTGAGGGGTAAAGTGTGAGGGGTGAGGGGTAAAGTGTAAGGGGTGAGTGTTCAGTGTTGAGGGGCGAAGGGCGAGGACCTCCCCAGTTGTTATGAACCCAAGTTAAAAATAGAGACTAATTCTTTTGTTATTTTGTCATCCTTTTCCATGACTCACAATCAGCATCACCGTCTGTTTCGGGTTTTATTCTGAAACACTGTTGTGGGGCTACTGATCAGAGCAAACCATAGCACATCAGAGTGTGTTGGGGAGGAGCAGAGCACACCAGAATGTGTTGGGGGTGGAGCAGAGCACATCAGAGTGTGTTGGGGAGGAGCAGATCACATCAGAGTGTGTTGGGGAGGAGCAGAGCACATCAGTGCGTGTTGGGGAGGAGCAGATCACATCAGAGTGTGTTGGGGAGGAGCAGAGCACATCAGTGTGTGTTGGGGAGGAGCAGAGCACATGAGAGTGTGTTGGGGAGGAGCAGAGCACACCAGAATGTGTTGGTGGTGGAGCAGAGCACATCAGAGTGTGTTGGGAAGGAGCAGAGCACATCAGTGTGTGTTGGGGAGGAGCAGAGCACATCAGAGTGTGTTGGGGAGGTGGGTAACATATCAGAGAAGGTTAGACTAAGATAGAGAGAGTGTGGACAAGTTAGGCCAAAGTTGAGTGACATAAATATTAAATGATTGTGTGACCGGGAGGAGGAGATGGCTGCCTCACTCTATGCATTTGGCGAAATTTTTACAGCACATTGAATTATCTTCACTATTATTCCTTTTAACTATTACTGAATAAACAATACAACTTAACGTGCCGATAATGTCAATTATAATAAAGATATCCAAGGTGTTCACTATTCCGGAGCAAGTAAGAAAATAACGGTACAGTAAATGGTATTTTACCTCTCTCAATATGCACTAAGTAACACAACACAGCGCATTGCAAGGCAGCACAACGCAACGCAATACAAAGCAATGAAACGACACAAAACAAAGTATCGCAACACAACACAAGGCACTACAATTATTGAACAAATTTACATTCATTTGGTTGGTCACCCTTCACTGAATACATACATTTCTAATACTAATTTTACCAGATTTTCGTAAAGTATTAGAGCATAAAATTTTCCTTCACATTTAGTTATTGTGTGGCGAAGCTGTGGAGGTGTGTGTGTGTGTGTGTGTGTGTGTGTGTGTGTGTGTGTGTGTGTGTATGTGTATTAAGCTCCCTTGTTTCCCATTATGACCTCGAACGCAAATAATTATTGGATTCCATTCATATTTCTACAGTATATTAAAATTAGCTTCCCTCTGACCTTACCAACAGCCCTCTGCCTTCTCACTTGACCGCCCTCTCACTTGACCGCCCTCTCCCCTCTACCTTTTCTCTTGAACATTCTCTCCCCTTTTCCCCTCTGTCTTGAACACCCTCTCATCTCCCCTCTCTCTTGGACACCTTCCTCTTGAGTGTGTGTGTGAGATTGCCAGCTGAAGAGAGAGGGGGGGGGTACGAAGAGGGGGAGAGGGAAGTGTGAGAGGTCCAAGAGGAGGGAGGGAAGGAAGGAAGGAAGGAAGGAGAGGAGGAGGAGGAGGAGGGAGTGTGAGAGTGCCAGAACGAAGAGAGAGAATTATGAGTGGCAGAAGGAGGAGGGGGAAGGTGTGAGGGTGCCAAAACGAGGTTGGAGGAGTGTGTGAGTGCCAGGAGGGAGGGAGAGAGAGGAGGAGTGGAGGGGGAGTGTGAGTGCCAGGTGGGAGGGAGAGAGAGGAGGAGTGGAGGGGGAGTGTGAGTGCCAGGAGGTAGGGAGAGAGGGAATGTGACCAGACAAAATATGAGAACAAATCTGAAAATCCGGTTTCTCTATACATCAAATATAGGGATAAAATGGTAGGAAGGGAGAGACAGAGTTAGTGGGGGGGGGGAGAAGGGGCGTGTCATAGAAGAGGGAGAGAGAAGTGTGAATATACCAGGGAGGGAGGGTACCAGGCAGGCAGGGAGGGGAAGGCTGTCAGTTTTCATGTTAAACGTCAGTGAGTGATAATACCCGCTATCATATAAAGGGAACAGAATTTAAAAGCTTTACCGTATATAATATGATGTGGCTGCACGTTTCCATCACACAGTTCAGTAAAGTGGTTACGCTATTATCATTATTTTTTTTAAGCCTTGGATTCCATAAACTTGATGATGTGGCCTCGTAGAGAATACCATATTACTTTGTCTGTTTTGTGGGGTGAATGAATATGGATGTAGAGATTTTAATACATTCTTAATCATGGGTAGTTGGTGGCTGCCTGAACACTTCCGGGATTGGTTAGTTTGGGAGTTTTGTGTTTACAAGAGATAGACAAAATATGAATGGAGTTTTGGTCCCATTGTGGAAGTGGGATGTGACCTGACCTGTCCAATCTCCTGTCCAACCTCAATTCACACGTCAATATCCTTCCTCCTTCCTTTATTCCTTTCCACAGAGTCCCACATTTACGGCCACTCACCTCCATGGACACCTCTCTCTCTCTCTCTCCCTCACATCCACTACCTAACCTAACTCTCTCACAGGATGCCTCACGCCTCCTTTCACAACACACACACACACACACACACACACACACACACACACACACACACACACACACACACACACACACACACACACACACACCATCTCTCACTTCCAGTCCTCTCCTTTGATCTTACGCGACTCTCATCAGAACTTGGGGAAGTGACTTATCATTCTAGTATTATCACTATGAATACTAAGTTTATGTAGCCTGTGTGTGTGTGTGTGTGTGTCGTAGAAAGGAAATAAATCTTCACTATAACCACTAACACTCATAACACTACTACCACCATTTATAACAGTACCACAACCACTATTCATAATACTACTACCACGATGACCATTACTCATAACGTCTAATAATACTTAACACCACCACCACTACTA
>NW_024755685.1:0-3667 GCF_018991925.1 Homarus americanus
AACATTATGAGATGTACTTATTGCTACCATGCTATTGTACAATTCCAGATGATACTAAATGTTACATAATACTTCCTTGAGATAAATGTAAAGTATATATCAGGTTATAACAACCACAACCATGATTATAACAACCACGACTATGATTATAACAACCACGACCATGATTAGAACAAGCACGACTATAATTATAACAACCACGACCATGATTATAACAACCACGACATTGATTATAACAACCTTGACCATGATTATAATAACCACGACCATGATTAGAACAACCACGACCATAATTATAACAACCACGACATTGATTATAACAAGCATGACCATGATTATAACAACCACGACCATGATTATAACAACCACGAATATGATTATAACAACCACGACCATGATTATAACAACCACGAATATGATTTTAACAACCACGACCATGATTATAACAACCAAGACTATGATTATAACAACCACGACCATGATTATAACAACCACGACCATGATTATAACACTCACGACCATGATTAAAACCACCACGACTATGATTATAACAACCACGACCATGATTAAAACAACCACAACTATGATTATAACAATCACGACTATGAGTATAACAACCACGAATATGATTATAACAACCACGACCATGATTATAACAACCAAGACTATGATTATAACAACCACGACATTGATTATAACAATCTTGACCATGATTATAATAACCACGACCATGATTAGAACAACCACGACCATAATTATAACAACCACGACATTGATTATAACAAGCATGACCATGATTAAAACAACCACGACCATGATTATAACAACCACGAATATGATTATAACAACCACGACCATGATTATAACAACCACGAATATGATTATAACAACCACGACCATGATTATAACAACCAAGATTATGATTATAACAACCACGACTATGATTATAACAACCCGTGCATGATTAAAACAACCACAACTATGATTATATAATCACGACTATGAATATAACAACCACGACCATGATTATAGCAAACGACCATGATTATATCAACCACGACCATGATAATAACAACCGACATTGATTATAACAACCACGACTATGATTATAACAACCAAGACCATGATTATAACAACCACGCCTATGATTATAACAACCACGACCATGATTATAACACTCACGACCTTGATTATAACAACCAAGACTATGATTAAAACAACCACGAATATGATCATAAAAACGACTATGATTATAACAACACGAATATGATTATAATAACCACGACCATGATTATAACACTCACGACCATGATTATAACAAACTCGAATATGATTATACCAACACCGACCATGATTATAACACTCACGACCATGATTATAACAACCACGAAAATGATTATAGCAACCACGACTATGATTATAACAACCAAGACCATGATTATAACAACCACGACTATGATTATAACAACCACGACCATGATTATAACACTCACGACCATGATTATAACAACCAAGACTATGATTATAACAACCGACATTGATTCCATAACAATCTTGACCATGATTATAATAACCACGACCATGATTAGAACAACCACGACCATAATTATAACAACCACGACATTGATTATAACAAGCATGACCATGATTAAAACAACCACGACCATGATTATAACAACCACGAATATGATTATAACAACCACGACCATGATTATAACAACCACGAATATGATTATAACAACCACGACCATGATTATAACAACCAAGATTATGATTATAACAACCACGACTATGATTATAACAACCACGACCATGATTAAAACAACCACAACTATGATTATAACAATCACGACTATGAATATAACAACCACGACCATGATTATAGCAAACACGACCATGATTATATCAACCACGACCATGATAATAACAACCACGACATTGATTATAACAACCTTGACCATGATTATAATAACCACGACCATGATTAGAACAACCACGACCATAATTATAACAACCACGACATTGATTATAACAAGCATGACCATGATTATAACAAATTCACGACCATGATTATAACAACCACGAATATGATTATAACAACCACGCACTATGATTATACCCAACCACTTAATATGATTATAACAACCAGGCACCATGGATTATAACAAATTCAAGCACTGCGATTATAACAACCACGACCATGATTATAACAACCACGACCATGATTATAACACTCACGACCATGATTAAAACCACCACGACTATGATTATAACAACCACGACCATGATTAATAACAACCACGACCATGATTATAACAACCACGACTATGATTATAGCAAACACGACCATGATTATAACAACCACGACCAAGATTATATCAACCACGACCATGATAATAACAACCACGACATTGATTATAACAACCTTGACCAATGATTATAATAACCACGACCATGATTAGAACAACCACGACCATAATTATAACAACCACGACATTGATTATAACAAGCATGACCATGATTATAACAACCACGACCATGATTATAACAACCAAGACTATGATTATAACAACCACGACAATGATTATAACAACCACGACCATGATTATAACACACCACGACCATGATTAAAACAACCACGATTATGATTATAACAACCACGACCATGAATAAAACAACCACAACTATGATTATAACAATCACGACTATGAATATAACAACCACGACCATGATTATAACAACCACGACTATGATTATAGCAAACACGACCATGATTATAACAACCACGACCAAGATTATATCAACCACGACCATGATAATAACAACCACGACCATGATTATAACACTCACGACCATGATTAAAACAACCACGACTATGATTATAACAACCACGACCATGATTAAAACAACCAAAACTATGATTATAACAATCACGACTATGAATATAACAACCACGACCATGATTATAACAACCACGACTATGATTATAGCAAACACGACCATGATTATAACAACCACGACCAAGATTATATCAACCACGACCATGATAATAACAACCACGACATTGATTATAACAACCTTGACCATGATTATAATAGCGACCATGGTGAAATTAACCCACGACCATAATTATAACAACCACGACATTGATTATAACAAGCATGACCGCCAGTTATAACAACCACGACCACCAGTTACTGATTATATACGACCATGATTATAGCAAACGACCATGATTATATATACGTAAGATTATATCAACCCGACCATGATAATAACAACCGACATTGATTACCTTAACCTTGACCATGATTATAATAACCGACCATGATTAGAACAACCACGACCATAATTATAACAACCACGACATTGATTATAGCAAAGCGCGGTAACGCGAAAGTTATAACAACCACAACCATGATTTTAGCAACTAGGACTATGATTATAACAACCCCGACCATGATTATAACAACCACGACCATGATTATAACACCTACGACTATGATTTTAACAACCACGGCCATGATCATAACAACAACGACCATGATTATAACAATCATGACCATGATTATAAAAACAACGACTATAATTATAACAACCACGACCATGATTAAAACAACCACAACTATGATTATAACAACCACGACTATGATCATAACAACCACGA
>NW_024755686.1:0-7194 GCF_018991925.1 Homarus americanus
GTGGTGGTGGGGTGGTGGAGGTGTTGATGGCGGTGGTGGTGCAGGTGTTGATGGTGGTGGAGGCGTTGATGGCGGTGGTGGTGTTGACGGAAGTAGTGTTGAGGGTGGTGGTGTTGAGGGTGGCGGTGTTGAGGGTGGTGGTGTTGATGGTGGTGGTGTTGATGGTGGTGTTGAGGGTGGTAGTGTTGATGGTGGTGACGTTGTTGATGGTGGAGGTGGTGGTGTTGATGGTGGTGGTGTTGATGGTAGTGGTGTTGATGGTGGTGGTAGTGGGGTTGATGTGGTGGTGGTAGTGGGGTTGATGGGGTTGATGGTGGTGGTGGTGGGGTGGTGGAGGTGTTGATGGCGGTGGTGGTGCAGGTGTTGATGGTGGTGGAGGCGTTCATGGCGGTGGTGGTGTTGATGGCGGTGGAACTGTTGAGGGTGGTGGTGTTGAGGATGGTGGTATTGAGGGTGGTGGTGATGCTGATAGTGGTGGCGTTACAGATGGTGGTGGTGTTGATGGTGGTGGTGTTGATGGTGGTGGTGGTGATGTTGAGGGTGCTGGTGTTGATGGTGGTGGCGTTGTTGATGGTGGTGGTGGTGGTGGTGGTGGCGTTGATGGTGGAGGGTAATGTTAATGGTGGTAATGTTGATGGTGATGGTGTTGATGGTGTTGATGGTGTTGATGGTGGTGGTGATGCTGATAATGGTAGCGTTACTGATGATGGTGGTGGTGGTGTTGGTGGTGGTGTTGATGGTGGTGGTTGTGTTGCCGGTGGCGGTGATGATAATGGTGATGAATAGTGGTGATGTTAATTATGATGATGGAGGTGATGTTGAAAGTGGTGTGGTGTTGATTGTGATGGTGGTGTTGATGGCTGGTAGTGATGGTAATGGTGGTGTTGATGGTGGTGGTGGTGTGGATGGTGGTTGTGGTGGTGGCGTTGATGGTGATAATGATGACGACGATGATGATGATAATGACGATGGTGGTTGGTGGTGGATGATAAGGGTGGTGGTATTGATGGTGGTGGTGTTGCTGGTGGGCGTTAGGGGTGGTGTTGGAGGTAGTGGCTGGGATGGGTATTGGGTGTGTTTGGTCTCCGCGTCTAGTGATTACGCGACTCTGTAGGTAATCCATCTGTTATGCCTAGACGTAACCGTTGTGTCCCAGTGAGCGTCTGTCTCATAGTGTGAAGTGTTGATTACATGACACACTAACCTACCCAAGCATTGTTGGCCGTCACTCACTCACGTCAAGCAATGTGTGCCGTCACACTCACTCACCTCAAGCACTGTGACTGTCACTCACTCACCTTAAGCACTGTCACTGTCACTCACCTCAAGCACTGTGGGCCGTCACTCACTTACCTCAAGCACTATGGGCCGTCACTCACTCACCTTAAGCACTGTCACTCACTCACCTCAAGCACTGTGACTGTCACTCACTCACCTTAAGCACTATGGGTCGTCACACTCACTCACCTCAAGCACTGTGGGCCGTCACTCACTCACCTTAAGCACTGTGGACTGTCACTCACTCACCTAAATCACTGTCACTGTCACTCACTCACCTCAAGCACTGTGGGCCGTCACTCACTCACCTCAAGCACTGTGGGCCGTCACTCACTCACCTTAAGCACTGTCACTCCACTCACCTCCAAGCACTGTGACTGTCACTCACTCACCTTAGCACTATGGGTGTCCTCACTCACCTCAAGCACTGTGGGCCGTCACTCACTCCTCACGTTAAGCACTGTGGACTGTCCACTCACTCGCCCTAAAAGCACTGTCACTGTCACTCACTGCTCACTCACTCACCTCAAGCACTGTGGGCCGTCACTCACTCACCTCAAGCACTGTGGGGTAGTCCTCCTCACCTTAAGCATTGTCACTGTCACTCCTCACCTCAAGCACTGTGACTGTCACTCACTCACCTTAAGCACTATGGGTCGCCACACTCACTCACCTCAAGTACTGTGGGTCGTCACACTCACTCACCTCAAGTACTGTGGGTCGTCACACTCAATCACCAAGTACTGTGGGTCGTCACACTCACTCACCTCAAGTATTGTGAGTCGTCACACTCACTCACCTCAAGTATTGTGGATGGATCACACTCAATCACCAAGTACTGTGTGGGTCGCCACTCCTCACCTCAAGTACTGTGGGTCGCTGATCCTCCTGAAATATTGTGAGTCGTCACACTCACTTCAAGTACTGTGGGTCGTCACACTCACTCACCTCAAGTATTGTGAGTCGTCACACTCACTCACCTCAAGTATTGTGGATCGTCACACTCAATCACCAAGTACTGTGGGTCGCCACACTCACTCACCTCAAGTACTGTGGGTCGCCACAGTCACTCACCAAGTATTGTGAGTCGTCACACTCACTTCAAGTACTGTGGGTCGTCACTCTCAATCACCTTAAGCACTATGGGTCGTCACACTCACTCACCTCAAGCACTGTGGGCTGTCACTCACTCACCTAAATCACTGTCACTGTCACTCACCTCAAGCACTGTGGGCCGTCCACTCACTCACCTCCAAGCACTGTAAGGTAAGTCACTCCCACTCCACCATAAGCACTGTCCTCACTCCACCCAAGCACTGTGACTGTCCTCCCTCCACCTTAAGCACCTGGGTCGTCACACTCACTCACCTCAAGCACTGTGGGCCGTCACTAACTCACCTTAAGCATTGTCACTGTCACTCACTCACCTCAAGCACTGTGACTGTCACTCACTCACATTAAGCACTGTGGGTCGCCACACTCACTCACCTCAAGCACTATGGGTCGCCACACTCACTCACCTCAAGTACTGTGGGCCGCCACACTCACTCACCAAGTATTGTGACTCGTCACACTCACTCACCTCAAGTACTTTGGGTCGTCACACTCTATCACCAAGTACTGTGGGTCGTCACACACAATCACCAAGTACTGTGACTCGTCACACTCACTCACCTCAAGTACTGTGGGTCGTCACACTCAATCACCAAGTACTGTGGGTCGTCACACTCACTCACCTCAAGTACTGTGGGTCGCCACACTCACTCACCTCAAGCACTATGGGTCGCTACACTCACTCACCTCAAGTACTGTGGGTCGTCACACTCAATCACCAAGTACTGTGGGTCGTCACACTCACTCACCAAGTACTGTGACTCGTCACACTCAATCACCAAGTACTGTGGGTCGTCACACTCCTCCTCAATGCTGTGGGTCGCCACACTCCTCACCTCAAAGCACTATGGGTCGCTTCACTCCTCACCTCAAGTACTGTGGGTCGTCACACTCCAATCACCAAGTACTGTGGGTCGTCACACTCAATCACAAGTACTGTGACTCGTCACACTCCTCACCTCAAGTGCTGTGGGTCGTCACTCCTCACCTCAAGTTACTGTGGGTCGTCACACTCAATCACCAAGTACTGTGACTCGTCCTCCTCACCTCAAGTACTGTGGGTCGTCACACTCAATCACCAAGTACTGTGGGTCGTCACACTCAATCACCAAGTACTGTGGGTCGTCACACTCAATCACCAAGCACTGTGGGTCGTCACACTCAATCACCAAGTACTGTGGGTAGCCACTCTCACTCAACTCAAGTACTGTGGGTCGTCACACTCACTCACCTAAAGTACTGTGGGTCGCCACAGTCACTCACGCAGTATTGTGAGTCATCACACTCACTTCAAGTACTGTGGGTCGCCACAGTCACTCACCAAGTATTGTGAGGCGTCACACTCACTTCAAATACTGTGGGTCGTCACTCTCACTCAACTCAAGTACTGTGGGTCGTCACACTCACTCAAGCTCCACTAATTACACAGTGTCTTACTCACCCTCAGGACCCGCCCTCTTGGGAGTTAACACGCTCCTACACGTCCATTAGGGCTACCTGCTTATAGTCAGTCATCTGCCCCACTAAAACACTCTAAAGTGAGGTAGAAGAGACGGTGCATGAGTACTGTATCACCCTGGCTTCACTCTGGCGTATCGAGTTCAGTGAATCATCGTTCATCTTGACCTGGGAAATATCACCAACGAATGAGACACTCTACATCCTCAAGATTACGAAATATTGACACAAATATAAATGAAAGTTATATACATGATCTAAGACTCTTGTGGTGCAGTGCATATTATATATATATATATATATATATATATATATATATATATATATATATATATATATATATATATATATATATATATATATATATATATATATATATATATATATATAATGCACTGCACGTCAAGAATCTTGAAACATAATTTTTATGCTCTGAAGGAATTATTAAAGTAGACCTCTTGTTGAACAATGGGAGAATTTTAGAAAAAAATCTGAGGGCTTGGTTCAGCCCAATGACTTTAAAACCCTGGACTTGCAGACCTCCCTCGGCCCCCCCGCACAAACCACACTACTCCCTCTCAACACTATCACACAACAACAACAACACTTGCGGCTGTGTGTTATGTTCCAATACCTACACAAAAACTTTAAAGTATAAAACATATAAAATAGCGAACTTCACAACACTACGCCATACACACTACACTACACTCGTACATACACCTACAGCGTATTACTCCCCACCATCCTTACCTTTGACCTTAAAACTACCTTCCAAATACATTTAGTTACCGCCCTAACTCTCTATTGTTTTACTTCTGAAGAAATATTCGAATAAAATCACAATTAATGCCCATTCTCCACCTCCCCAAATTAATGAAGAACTACATAAGGCCATAAACTTCAATTTATAAGAGTAATCCACACACTCCAGCGTATACCGTCAGGCCATACCTTATACACTACTTCATACAGTGCAGGAATACACCATACATCAGGTCATACAGTGCAGGAATACTTCATACATCAGGTCATACAGTACAGGAATACTTCATACATCAGGTCATACAGTACAGGAATACATCGTCATGCGACACTTACCACAAACAACACTCAAACATAAAACATCTTAATTCATCCTCCTGAGTAATGGTAACAGGTGTACTTCGGCCAATAACTGTATTTACGGAATAATTCGGTTATGTGATCATATAAAATTACGTACGTGTGTGTGTGTGTGTGTGTGTGTGTGTGTGTGTGCGTGCGTGCGTGCGTGTGTGTATGTAATAATCACTCATGTATACATACATGACGCCCTCACCTTGTCGTAACAACACGTAACAACACCTGGTATGTTATTACTCTTTACACCTGGTTGGCCTTGTATACACCTGACGCTAAAGGAAACCAGATACTACCCTCAACTTTTTTTCATCCACTACTTTATGCTGTACACACCTTGGTTTAATACTTAGTAACTTTGTGTTATTCAAATCGGTGAAAATATTGGCCGGGGAATATAAATGATTTTGAACGTTAGGTCACTTAGCTCGCCACTGACGTAATATTTAACGTATGCTCTGTCACGTAGAAGTAATTTAAAGCATGAAAATAATAATCAATTTTATTTGCATATAAAACCCCATAAGTAAGAGTTAACCAAGTAAACAACAAACACACAGACAGTCGTATAATGTAAAGGTCGTCTCGTTTCCTATAATATTCCAACGACATTAATAAGAAACGCCTTGATTTGAACATAGCGATGGCACGGTGTTACAAAAGTGTTCATGATCACCGCCTCCATGATATGACTGACCCTTGGGAACACCTTGTAGTATGTCCAGCTGTTTATAATCGCCGTTGTTTAATGCTACCATCTGTCTACGATCACCAACTGGTTTTAAGACATACCAACTGTCTACGATTACCAGCTGTCAATGAAGACTTTCGTTCAGATATCATTAATCGTCCAAGATCACCAGCTAGGTTTAATCACCAGCTGTTCAAGATCACCAGTAATCCAGAAGATCACCAGTCGTCCACAAAATCACCAGCTGATCACCAAAAATACTACCACCACCCACCAGTTGTCTAGTATTACGCCCCCTCACCCAACCCCCACCCCCCAAAGGAAAAAAAAAAGAGAGGACCCAATGAACCTGAAAAATTCTCCTGGGTAAAGGATGAAGGGGCAGCCCTTGTCTTCAACATTCCGGGAGGTGGGGTTCACGACACCACCCCACCACAGGTCGCGGGCTCACGAAACAGCCTGGAAGAAATCGCAGAATTCACCTTGTATATAAGGGTCTGCCCTCCCCCCCGCGCTCTGAATACAAGTGTAAACTCTAATATATCTTATAAGTGCCGCTTTAATTTATAAGTACCAGTGTAATGTTATAATTTATGAATACATGTACAAGTGTTAGTGTTGATATAATAGAGGAGCAAATGTGTAAAGTGAAGGTGCAATCAATGAGTACAAGTGTAGCCACGCTTTTAAGTGCCGCTGTAATCAATGAGTACAAGAATAAATTCAGAAATCTTTTAAGTGTTGCTGTAAATATTGACCACAAGTGTAAGTCTCTGTGTTTAAGTACAGCTGTAAGTAATTAGTTCAAATGTGAATTAAAAAGTTCAAGGTCAGTTGAAATTCCTCAAGATAACGTGTAAGTTTATATGTGTAAGTGTAGCTGGAGCTAATGTGGTGAGCATACGGACCTAAGTGTAGGTCTGAGTGGAAAACTAAGTGGATATTTAAAAGAGACTAAGGCGTAAAAGAAGATAAATACACATTTGTTTGCAAAAGCGTCAGTGGCAGTCTGAATGAACAGGTGTTAATACAGGTGTGACTAATTAAATGAAGTGTAAGTAAGGCTTTAAAGGGAGGCGTACAGTCATGGTCAAATGTTCTCTCCTGTTGCTCCACGAACCCCGAGATTCAGACTCATGAATCCGAATCATTTACGGACAGAATAATACATCAAATACCAACTACTTTAGGATCAGAAGCTGAATGGCGAGGTTCGTGGATCAGCAGGATAGAACATTTGACCATGACTACACATACGCATCTGTACATCAAGGCGCTAGTGAAATGGATAAGCTTAAGATATAATTAACTACATCTATGCTTTGTCATCAAGTTATTTATGAGCCAAGTTGACTCCCTCACTCCGTGTAAGTGTCTAAGTTTAAGTCATTTTCAGTTGGTGTGTTCAACAAGTTAGGTTAAAGCGACACCTTAAGGATGTCATTATATGGGATTACCTGCACCTGTACAGTACTTCAGACCTACAGCTGTACTTAAACTGTTGGTTTTAAGTATTTTTGCTATTCGGAACG
>NW_024755687.1:0-5366 GCF_018991925.1 Homarus americanus
ATACACTTCTGACATTCCCAGGTACACCTCTGAGCTCCAGGTACCTCTGACACTCCCAGGTATCAATGACATTCCTGGTACACCTCTGACACTCCCAGGTGCTCGTCCGACACTCCCAGATACACCTCTGACACTCCCAGGTACACCTCCTGACACTCCCAGGTCACCTCTGACACTCCCAGGTACTCCACTGACACTCCTGATACACTTCTCACCTCCCAGGTACACCTCTGACACTCCTGGGTACTCCTCTGTCACTCCTGATACACCTCCTAACACTCCCAGGTACACCGTGACACTCCCAGTCCCACCGCTGACTCACAGGTACACCTCAAAGCTTGCTAGGTACACCTCAGACACTGCCAGGTACACCTCCGACACTCCCAGGTACACCTCCAGACACTCCAAGGGCCACCTCCGACACTCCCAAGTTAGCTCTGACCTCCCAGGCACACCTCTGACCTCCCAGATACACTCAGACACTGCCAGGTACACCGCTTGACACTCCCAGGTACAACTCTGACCTCCCAGGTACACCCCAGACACTCCCAGGTACACCTCCGACACTCCCAGGTACACCTCTGACACTCTCTGGTACACCTCTGAGACTCCCAGGTACACGTCCAACACTCCCAGATTCACCTCTGACACTCCCAGGTACATCTCTGACACTCCCAGGTACACCTCCGATACTCCCAGGTACACCTCTGACACTCCTAGGTACTCCTCTGTCACTCCCTGATAGACCTCTTACACTCCCAGGTACACCGCTGACTCTCCCAGGTACACCGCTGACACTGCCAGGTACACCTCAGACACTGCCAGGTACACCTCATACACTGCCAGGTACACCTCAGACACCCCCAGGTACATCTCAGACACTCCATGGTGCACCTCTGACACTCCCAAGTGCACCTCTGACACTCCCAGGCACACCTTTGACACTCCCAGGTACACCACAGACACTCCCAGGTACACTGCTGACACTCCCAGGTATACCTCTGACACCCCAAGTACACCCCTGACATTCACAGGCACACCTGACACTCCCAGGTACACTTCTCACGCTCCCAGGCACACCTCCGACACTCCCAGGTACAACTCCGACACTCCTAGGTAAACCTCCGATACTCCTAAGTACACCTCTGACACTCCCAGGTACACCTCTGACACTCCTAGGTATTCCTCTGACACTCCATGGTACACCTCTGACACTCCCAGGTACACCTCAGACACTCCCCCTTACACCTCTGACACTCCCAGGTACACCTCTTTCACTCCCTGGTTCGCCCCTGACACTCCCAGGTACACCTCAGACACTCCCAGGTACACCTGAAACACTCCCAGGTACACCTCTGACACTCCCAGGTACACCTCAGACACTCCTAGGTACACCTCTCACACTCCCAGGTACACCTCTCACACTCGCAGGTACGCCTGTGACACTCCCTGCTACTTCTCTGACACTCCCAGGTACACCTCAGACAATCCCAGGTACACCACAGACACTCACAGGTGCACCTCAGACACTCCCAGGCACACCTCTGACAATCCTAGGTACACCGCTGACACTGCCAGGTACACCTCTGACACTCCATGTACACCTCCGACACTCCCAGGTACACCTCTGACACTCCCAGGTACTCCACTGACACTCCCTGGTACACCCATGACACTCCCAGGCACAGCTCTGACACTCCCAGGTACACCTTTGACACTCCCAGGTACACCTCAGACACTCCCAGGTACACCCCAGACACTCCCAGGTACACCTCTGGCAGTCCCAGGCTACAACATTCCCAGGTACCTCTGACCTCCCAACGTACACCTCCTGACACTCCCATGTACACCTCCGATGCTCCAGATACACCTCTGACACTCCCAGGTACCTCCGACACTCCTTGGTACACCTCTGACACTCCCAGGTACACCTCTTTTGCTCCTGGTTCTCCCCTGACACCCTTAGGTACACCTCAGACACTCCCAGGAACACCCTCAGACACTCCCAGGTACACCTCTGACACTCCCAGGTTCACCTCAGACACTCCTAGGTACCTCTCACACTCTCAGACCACCTCTCCCTCCCAGGTTCTCCTGTGACACTCCCTGGTAATTCTCTGACACTCCAGGTACAGCTCAGACACTCCCAGGTACACCTCACTGCACTCCCAGGTACACCTCTGACATTCCCAGGCAGCCTCTGCACTCCCAGGTACACCGCCACACTCCCAGGTCACCTCTGACACTCCCATGTGCTCACTGAGCTCCCTGGTACACCCTGACACTCCCAGGAACACCTCTGACACTCAGGCACACCCTCTGACATTCTCAGGTACACCCCAGACACTCCCAGGTACACCTCCGACCCTCCCAGGTACACCTCTGGCCTCTCTGGTACACCTCTGACATTCCCAGGTACCTCTGGCACTCCCAGGTACACCTCCCAACTGCTCCCAGGTACTCCACTGACATTCCCTTGTACACCTCCCAACCTCCCAGGTACACGTCCTTACTCCCAGATACACCTCCCAACTCCCAGTTTCACCTCTGACACTCCGAGGTACTCTCTGACACTCCAGGTATCCTTTGACACTCCAGGTACTCCTGACATTCCTGGTACCTCCCAGCCCTCCCAGGTACACCGCTGACACTGTGGTACACCTCCGACCTCCCAGGTCACCTCCGACACTCCCAGGTACACTTCTCACACTCCCAGGTACACCTCCGACACTCCCAGGTACACCTCCTGACACTCCCAGGTACATCTCTGACACTCCAAGGTACATCTCTGACCTCCCAGGTTCACCTCTGACACTCCCAAGTACTCCACTGACATACCATGGTACACC
This sequence comes from Homarus americanus, assembly GCF_018991925.1. Lineage (NCBI taxonomy): Eukaryota > Metazoa > Arthropoda > Malacostraca > Decapoda > Nephropidae > Homarus > Homarus americanus. The sequence goes on from NW_024755687.1 coordinate 2,850, forward strand.
TATGACACTCCCAGGTACACGTCCGACCTCCCAGATACACCTCTGACACTCCCTGGTACACCTCTGGAATCCCAGGGACTCCTGTGACACTCCCAGGTACCTCCGGCCTCCCAGGTACATCTCTGACCTCCCAGGCACCTTCGTATTCCCAGGTACACCTCCGATATGTGGTACCTCTGATACTCCAAGGTACACCTTTAGAGACTCCCAGGTACTCACTGACACTCCTGGTACACCTCTGACACTCCCAGGCACGCCTCCGATATTCCCAGGTACACCTCCGTTTCCCAGGCACCTCCGATACTCCCAGGTACACCTTGAGACTCTGGTGCTTCACTGACACTCCTTGGTATGCCTCTGACATTCCCAGGTACACCTCTGGCCTCCCAGTACTCATTCTGATACTCAGGTACACCCTGACACTCCCAGGTCACGCCTCCGACTCTCCCAGGCCTGTCTGACACTCCCAGGTAACTTCCCATACTCCTGGGTATACCTCTGACACTCCCAGATACACTCTCACAATCCTGGGTATTCTCCTGCGCACCTGTTTTACCTCCTGACACTCCTAGGTACACCTCAGACACTCCTGGTACCTCAAAACTCCCAGGTACACCTCTGACACTCCTTGGTGCACCTCCAGCACTTCAAGGTACACCTCTCACACTCCCAGGTACACCTCTCACACTCCCAGGTACTCTTGTGACCTCCTGGTATTTCTCTGACACTCCCAAGTGCTCCTCGACATTCTCCAGGTACACCTCAGACACTCCCAGGTACACCTAAGACACTCCCAGGCACACCTCTGACCTCCCAGGTACACCCTGACACTGTCAGGTACACCTCTGACACTCCATGTACACCTCCAAACACTCCTAGGTACACCTCCCAACCTCCCATGTACTCCTGACACTCTGGTGCCTCCAGGGTATCCGGCCTCCAGATTCACCTCTGACACTCTCGGCACCTCAAGATACTCCCAGGTACCACAGATACTCCCAGGTACCCCCTAGACTGCTCCAGGTACACCTCGACACTCTCTGGTACCTCCTGACCTCCCAAGTACACCTCTGACATTCCCAGGTACCCTCTGACACTCCCAGGTACCTCTGGCCTCCCAGGTACTCACTGACATTCCGTAGTACACCACTGACCTCCCAGGTACACGTCCGACACTCCCAGATACACTTCTGACTTCCAGGTACACCTCTGACACTCCCAGGTACACCTCAGCCTCCCAGGTACTCCCACTGACATTCCCTGGTCACCCTCTGACCTCCCAGGTACACGTCCGGCCTCCCAGGCCACCTGGCCTCCCAGGTACACCTATGACACTCCAGGTACACCTCTGACACTCCCAGGTACTCCACTGACCCCTCACTGGTACACCCCTGACTCCCAGGTACCTCTGACCTCCTAGGTACTCCTCATCCAATCCTGATACACCTCTGACCTCCCAGGTACACCGCTGACCTCCCAGGTACACCTTGTTTGGCCAGGTACACCTCAGACACTGCCAGGTACACCTCCAGGCACTGCCAGGTACACCTCAGACACTCCCAGGTACACCTTTGACCTCCAGGTACATCTCTGACACTCCAAGGTGCATCTCTGACACTCCCAGGTACCTCCACATACTCCCAGGTACACCTCTGCCACTCTCTGGTACACCTCTGACACTCCAAGAGAACACCTCTTGACATTCCCAGGTACACCTCTGACCTCCCAGGTACACCTCTGACACTCCCAGGTACTCTTACTGACATTCCGTAGTACACCACTGACCTCCCAGGGACACGTCCGACACTCCCAGATACACTTCTGACATTCCCAGGTACACCTCTGACACTCCCAGGTCACACCTCCCAGCACTCCCAGGTACTCACTTAGCATTCCTAATTTTCTCGACACTCCCAGGTACACGTCCGACACTCCCAGATACACCTCTGGCACTCCCAGGTACCCTATATGACACTCCCAGGTACACCTCTGACCTCCCAGGTACTCCACTGACACTCACTGGTACACCACCCAGCTCCCAGGTCACCTCTGGCCTCCTGGTACTCCTCTGTCAATCCTGATCCTCTTGCTCCAGGTACACATGTGCTCCCAGTACACCGCTTGACACAGCAGGTACACCTCAGACACTGCCAGTACCTCAGACACTGCCAGGTACACCTCAGACCTCCCAGGTACACCTTTGACCTCCCAGGTACATCTCTCTGACCTCCAGGTGCATCTCTGACACTCCCAGGTACACCTCTGGCCTCCCAAGTACTCACTGACATACCTGGTACACCTCCGCAACCTCCCAGATACGTCCGGCTTACTCCCAGAACACCTCTGGCTCCTGGTACATCTCTGACCTCCCAGTACACTCCAGCACTGCCAGGTACATCTGGCAATCCCGTGCTCCTGCTGACCTCCAGGTACACCTCCTGACCTCCTAGGTATTCCTCTGACCTCCTGTTGCACCTCTGGCCTCCCAGGTACCTCAGACCCCCCCTTACACCTCTG
>NW_024755688.1:0-14889 GCF_018991925.1 Homarus americanus
AGGCGGTGCTAAGATTCATCTGTAGAAGAGTCCTTTGACTAACACAAAGGAAATGTAAAGTTTACCTTTCCTTTCTTTGTCAATTGTATCTTCAGTACTTCAAGAACATTTAGTAACTCGTTGAACAATACCAAATTAGCCAAATTATATAAATCTTGCTCATCTTCTGTTAAGCTAACCGGGCTACTAGGTGGTTTCCACTGTCGATTTCTATCTATCTATCTATCTATCTATCTATCCTTCTATCTATCTATCTATCTGTTGTGTGTCTGTCTGTCTGTCTGTCTATAAAAGAACTGTCTTGAAGATAAAAATCGTGCGGGAGTCAGGAGAGAGCCCCGATGGGTATGGGTAATTTTTGTACATTTTAAAAGCTATAGATATCAAACACACGTTTCTATATTTCGTGAGGATTATATAATATGATCATGGGTTGTGGGATGTATATATGATTTTGTTTTTCATATAAATCTGAGCTGGAGGAACGTTACAGGATTTGATCACTATTCGTGGATAATCCAACCATTTGACAACGAATTAGTCTTTATGTAGTGTACGGCGGCTTACTATGAAAGAGTGATAGAAAGCATTAATACTTTCAATACACTAATTTCATGTATAGGTTATAGCAATAATACCCGATTTGTCCATTGGTTACGTATTCTTCATTTACCTCTTACATCCACTCTTTTCTATATATTCCTAAAATTAATTTGGGTAAGTCATTACTTGATCATAAATCGCGTACACACCATCTATGTTTGTCTTTGATACCCCCAAAATGTTCTACAATACTGAGGGTATGCACAAACACTTGTTATCTTGAAAATAGGTTCTTATTCTCGTACGGGAGATATACAGAGGCACAAATAAGACAGAGCGCTTCCACACCTCAAGGACTGGTGATCTTCACTGTCTGTATCACTCCGCGCTGGCATGTACAGTTGCCAGCATTCACAAGCTGAATACATAATATGTAAATATGATAATTCACATACATAACATGGTGCATAATAAATGGAAATATTACATAGAATTAATACATGTTCTGTAATACTTTACTATACATAATTAATAGAGTAATATAAGAATACACAGCTTAAGGTACTGCTTCGTGTCCATATTATACACCTCCCTCCCCCCTATACGCTCATAGTTTCATCTTGAGCGGACCTTTTGTTTCTGAGTCGCTCGGACCTGCGGAGTACCGGGGCAGAAACACAAGGTGGGGATGGATTTACTGTAAAGACATCAACATTAGGGGACTCTACCGGGGAAGGGTCAACACTAGGCAGCTCCACAGGTCGGAGGAAACGACGGTTCCTCCACCATACTCTACCACTAGGAAGATACACTTGGTAGTCCCTGGACCGGCCAATACCCATGACAACCCCAACCTTGTCCCAGCGGTGAGATACAGGATCTTGAATCCTGATCTGCTGGCCGATACTCAACCTGGGAAGGGGGCGGGCATGACAGTCGTACCGAGCAGCGACATCTGCGGCTCGTTCTGCTGCACTGCGGTCATATTCTTCAGTCTTGGCTTGCCATTCTTGAGAAAAAGACTTCGGGTGGGCAGGAACACAAGACCTGAGATGATGTCCATATAGAACCTGGGCTGGGGAGCGTCCGGTGAAGTTCGGGGTGTTGCGTAACTCTAACAAACCTCGATCGAAGTCCTCGCAGTCGATATTTCCTGAGGGTGACACCTTAAGGATCAGGTGTTTAACAGTCTTGACTGCGGCTTCAGCGTGTCCATTCGCCTGGGGGTAGTGGGGCGAGGTCACGACATGACGGACTCCCCAACGGTCCATGAAATCCCGGAACTCGTGGCTGGTGAACTGGGGTCCTCCATCAGTCCTGAGGCGGAGGGGAACACCAATTTCTCTGAAGTAATGCCTGAAATTCCGGATGGTAGCAGTAGCCGTTGTATCACTACCACAGGGGACGACAACAGGCCATCCAGACAATAGGTCGGCAATGACAAGGAAGGACTTCCCTGCCACTGCAAAGAAGTTGGCCGACACAGACTCGAAGGGTCTTGAAGGGTTATCGTCGCACATGAAAGGTTCCTGTTGCTGGCTGGGTTGCAGAATCTGGCACGGCTCACAGGTACGGATGGTACTTGCAATGTCCGCGTCGATTCCGGGCCAAAATACAGTCTGCTTCGCCCGTCGCTTGGTGGCCTCCACTCCTCGATGGCTGTCGTGAAGGCGGGTCAAGGTACGGCGGCGTAGGGCAGCAGGAATGACTACTCGTGGACCATACAAGACGAGGTCTCCATCACAATAGAGGTCCTCGCGTATCTTCCAGTACGGGAGTAGCGATTCATGAAGGTCGTATCGGTTAGGTGGAAATCCCTGGGACACACAGTCGACGAGCCGGATGTAGGAAGGGTCGGCCCGGGCTGCGGTGCGGAGATCTTCAAGGGTCTTGTCTGCATCGGGTGCTGTAGACTCTTCTGATGTGAAGACGGCCTTCAATGAGACTACTGACTTGAGGGATGCAGCAGTTATAGAACACAACATCTCGTCCTCTGGGGTGAGGCGACTGACAGGGGCGCGGGACAGGGCATCTGGGATGCACAGCAGCTTACCGGCACGCCACACAGCCGTGAAGAGATAAGGCGAGAGCTTCTCTTTCAAACGTTGAAGGCGAGGATTCTCTACTGCAACCAAAGAGTAGTGATTGATAATAGGTACAAGAGGGCGATGATCCGTGAAGTGGGTGAAGTGCTGAAGTCCTATCAGGTAGAAGCGGCACTTCGCCATCGCCCAGACAACAGCCAACATCTCCAGCTCAATCGTGGCATATCGGGTCTCAGCGTCCGTCAGGAACCGGGATCCAAACTGAATTAAGCGGAGTTGTCCACCGCCATGGTCCTGCAGAAGGGCGTAACCAACGCTGGAAGGCCTCTTGATGATCTGGGGTCCACAGGAATGTCCTCCTGGGGCTCAGCAGGGGGCGTAATGGCGGAGATGTCAGGTGAAAATTCAGCCAGCTGATTGACCAGACCCAAAAAAGAACGGAGGTCTGTCAGGTTGGCAGGGGGTGGAAAATCCCTGATTCCACTTAATTTCACCGGGTCTGCTGAGAGAGTGTACCCACAGAAGTTCACTGATGGAGCGGCGACTACAAACTTGTCAGCGTTGAGGGTAATCCCTTACTTTCGACATCTGGTGAGAACTTCATATATTCGGGAGAGGTGGGCACAGTGGTCTTCGTCATGGAGTAAAATATCATCAACCACCTTGACACAATTCGTGACTCCTTGAAGGGCCGCGTCACCACGTTGACAGAATGCATCGCCCGGAGCGGCAAATCCCATGGGGCCTCTGCAATACTGATATCTTCCATATGGTGTGATGAATGGAGTCAAATGCTGGTCTTCTTCGGCCAACTCGATCTGCCAATAACCACAAAAGGCGTCCATTGTTGTAAAAAACTTCGCCTTCGGGTCCACATTTCGAACAGCTGCGAAGGATGTGGGTGAAGGGTGGGCTGGACGGGAAACTTGCTGGTTAAGTTTTGACACATCGGTGGTGGTCCGTACTCCACCACGAGGTTTGGCGACGGGGACGAGAGGGTGGCACCAAGGTGAAGGTTCGTCTCCGGCCGGCTTGATGATTCCCTGAGCAGCCATGGAGTCAAGCTCTTGTCTAACTAGCTCCTTGTAGGCGTGAGGAATCAAACGAGGGGTGTGGATGGCAAAAGGTGTGGCACCATCCTTAAGATGAATCTTCATAGGTGGACCCACCATCGGCTTGAGTGGTGTGGATCCCAAAGATTTCTTCGTAACCAACACGTCAGCAAACTCCTTGAGAAGGTAAGCTCTTGCATCAGAAGGGGACGTGTTAGTAGAGATAGGGAGTTCCTTCAACCTGTTGACATGGGTGACCTCTAAAATAGGTTTGGGGAATTCCTTGGAAATAATGACCAACTCTTGACAATGGCCATATGATAAAAGCGGAGTCGGGATCCCATCATGAACATCAATCCGGGCTGAGCAAGACTACTTACCAAAGGTAAGAGTATCCCAGAAAGATCCCAAAGCTGGAGCCATCTTGGAACCATCAGCTGTCAGTTTCGTTGTCTGAGGAGGGGGCTGTAGGTTGCTCCTGGGTATTCCCAAACTTGCTAAGTGTTGTGGACCAATTACTGAGACGTCAGCACCGGTGTCAGGCAACATCTGAAGACTGGATGACAAGTTACCGTGAGAAATGACGACACTGATGTGCTGGGGCGTCGTGTCTGTGGAATAATGTACACGACGGCAGGAACGACTGGATACAGCGCCTTGATGCTTGCCAGAAGGAGGGGGCGTGCCAGCACTACCTGAGGAGGACTTCTTGGATCCTTGGTGGTGTCCTCTCTGTGTCTTCTTACGACAACATTTGTCATAATGGCCCACACGACCACAAAGTCTGCACTGAACTTTGCTAGCAGGGCACTTGACCGTGTAAGCCCAGTGACCCTGGCGGTCGCAACTTCTGCACACGCTTTGAGCAGCTGGGCACTGGAGGCATCATGCTGTCTCGCACAGCTGTTACACAAAGCTGCTGCTGCTGAAGGTGTAGCTGGAGGGTGATGGGTGGGGTTACCTTGCTGCTTCTTACCCTTTCTGTAGGAAGACACCGCCCTCACCTGGTCAGGTTGTGAACGTAAAGCTGAAGTCGCACACCTGGCGGCCTCGTACGTTCGACATTTTGTAACTACATCTTGAAGGGAGGAAGTGGGGTCAAGTGAAATGAGACGCTGAACTAGCTCTTCATCTCGAATACCCGTTAAAATAATTGTCTTGAGTTGTGTCTCTTCACAGACTTGAGAATTTCCAGGACAAACATCAACTTCCTCTGAACATCTTTTCAGTCTTACAAAAAATGCATCAAAAGATTCTCCATCAAGCTGCTTACATTGGAGGAGTTCTCTTCTTCTAAGTGCTTCGTTGCGCTGTCCCTTAACATGTTCCTGTAACTTGTCAAGCACGGCCTCTACAGTCAGAGTTGTTGTAGGAGGCACTTGAAGTGTGTGCTCAAGAGTACGTTGTGTCTCTAAGGACAAGCACATACGAAGCTGTATCATCTGTTTAGGCTGTGGTAAACTTGACAGGTCAACCATTGTTGCATAGTCTTGCCAACGTCGACGCCATTCCCGAAATATCTGATAAGAAGCGTCAGACTTCAGAGAGGGAGGCGTTTGTGCTGCAGCCTCTTGAGGAATTGTTGAACCGACTCTGGGAAATGAGGTACCAGTACCTCTAGTCGTATCAACATTAATAGTAGCAGAAGAATCTTGTGCAGTAGATCGTTGTGGGGAGGCTAATAGAGAAATCAAGACTTCAAATCTGGCTTGATCCTCTCTTCTTCTCAGGTCATCCTCACTTCTACGTATATCTTCTAGTTCTCTGCGTCTTTGTTCATCTTCGTGGCGTTGTCTTTCAGACTTTCTGTACCGAATTTCTTCCTCTTCTCTCCTTGCAACATAGTCCTGGCGTCGAGAAGTTTCCATCCACTTAATCAGTTGAAGGAGATCTGTGGACGCAGGCGCCGCAGGAGAGCTTGCTCGCGACGAACGAGGAGATTCTGTGGGTGATTGGGCGTTGTCACTGTGGGGAGCGTGGCACCTGAGTCTGGGTGGGGAGAGGTCTCCCAGACTTAAACTCATAACCCCATCGTCCAGGGTATCATTTTGATCCCTGTGAGACATGCCGACAGCTTCTGTACTCTATATGTGCAAAAGACCGGGTCAACCCCTCGTAATCTATGCACAGAATTACAGAAGTCTAAAGTAATTCGCAAGAATTTAATATAAGGTGGGCCAGTGAGTGCGTGTGTTTGTGTGTATGGCTCGTTGCCGGGAGGCTTGGCGTGCGCTGGCAGCTGGGCAGAGTCGCGCGGTCAGTTACCCTATGACCGGCGACAAGAGTGCACGTACTGCTGGGCAAGCTCTCTCAGTCATCTCACTGCAGTTTGCACAGAGAATTCTGATTAAAATACACAACACAGCACTTCACAAAACACTTCACTTCACAGCACAGTACTGTACACAGCATAGCACTTCACAACACTGTAAGTCCTGAGGCTTGTAGTCTGGCTGTAAATCCTTGGCGAAGCTGAAGACGAGACGCCATTAACACAGTCCGGCGGAAGGCTGTTCACTCTGAATCTCACTGAGAAATCTCACTGCGCCATCTATGTTTGTCTTTGATACCCCCAAAATGTTCTACACTACTGAGGGTATACACAAACACTTGTTATCTTGAAAATAGGTTCTTATTCTCGTATGGGAGATATACAGAGGAACAAATAGACAGTGGCTTCCACACCATAAGGACTAGCGATCTCAACTCTCTGTATCACTCCGCGCTGGCATGTACAGATGCCAGCATTCACAAGCTGAATACATAAAATGTAAATATGATAATTCACATACATAACATGGTGCATAATAAATGGAAATATTACATAGGATTAATACATGTTCTGTAATACTTTACTATACATAATTAATAGAGTAATATAAGAATACACAGCTTAAGGTACTACTTCGTGTCCATATTATACAGGAAGCAATCTCTTTTTTCTCGTACAAAACATTCCAAGGACTTCAGCATTGCTACTGCTGTGTTCAAATCGAGTTTAGGATCTTGCAATGCATGGCTTGTTGCATCAACTCTGCCAAGAATGTCATGCCAAAACACAGCATAAATAGCAGTCTCTAACTTGCACATCTTATCATGGAGACCATTGGCTTCATAACATGTTTTGCTCGTCTCATTTTCATCTCTAGCTATTTTAGCAAGTGCTTCACGGATTGGGAGATAACCTTGGACAACTGCTTTCACTGCAACTGCTCGACAGGACCATCTTGTTGTGGAAATCCTCTTTGGCACAGATACCGGGCCAGACGCTACAGTTTTCAATAAATCACTAAGAATTGCATAACGATGTGTAGAAGCTGTGAAGAACACATAAATTGCCTCAAGAAAATAAAAAAAATGAGATAGCTTCTTGACAACATTCAGCTGCAGCTTTTCCAACCAAGTTTAATGAATGACCAGCACAGGGTATCCAAATTGCATGATGATTTTCAGCTACAACTTTGGCTTGCAGACCATTGTACCTCCCACTCATAGATGTTGCATTATCATAAGATTACCCACGACAATTTTGAATGTCAATGTCATTGTCTGCAAGAAACTTCATCAAACCTTCAAACATTTCTTGAGCCTTGTGTCCTTGATTTGGCAAGAATTTCACAAATCTCTCAACAGGTGTGTCATGCTCCATGTATCTGATTATCAGAGTTAGTTCATCAATATGGCCTTCATCAGGGGTGGAATCTAGAGAAATTGAGTAATATTTTGAGAGCTTTATACGTGAGATAATTTCGTTCAGTACTTCATTGCCCATTAGTCTGACAATTTCTTCACAGATGGTTGAAGACAAATAGTTTGTATGACCAGTGCCACGATTAGCATGATTCTGGATGTGTTGCCTGAGGAAATCATCATACTCGGCCAAAAGCTCTAGTAATCCCAAGTAATTTCCATTATGAGGAGATCCAATTATTTCATCATCTCCACGAAGAGCTAGCCCTCTTTCACATATAAATTTAAGCACGCTGATCAATCGCTTTAGAAGACTACACCAATACTGCTCAATTTGACCCACATGCGTAGTTAGTTTAGAGCAGGGGTTCTCAACCAGGGGGGAATTCCCCCCAGGGGGGGGGTTTTCAGGGGAAACTGATTCGGGAGCAAGAGATATGTTCGATGAGAAATCAATCACAGAATTTTGGCCCTTGATGTGCGATTCCTACCCAAAAGTGGCAGAAAGAGCTATCCGTGCATTGCTTCCGTTTGTGTCGACATATCTTTGTGAGTCAGGCTTTTCAACTCTGTTGCAAATTAAAACGAAGCAACGTAGTAGATTAGAGGTAGAAAATGACCTGCGTTGTGCCCTTTCAAGCACTCCTCCGCGTATCCCAGAATTGGCGAAGAAAAAACAATCACAGGTTTCTCATTGACTGTAATCTTCATCTGAATAAAATTAATTACAAATTTACAATATCCTGGTATTCTATTGAACTTTTTGTTTATTGCATTATGCTTCAGTTTGGTCTGTTAAGTAATTCATTATAAATAAAAAAAACTATTTTACTTTTATTCAAGTTTTATAAATCCATCAACATTTTCAATTGGCATTTAATTTGTAAAACTCCACTATAAAAATAATCCATGTAAAATTGTAAATGTATATGTACTAATATGGAAAAAATAAAGGATTTTCAGTATTATATGCATATTATTTGGAATGCACTTTTTGAGGCAGACAATCTTGGACAGGAGGGGGGAATGACATTCTGACATATGGTGAAAGGGGTGCATGGGGCAAACAAGGTTGAGATCCACTGGTTTAGAGTCTATACCTCCAGCTCCCTTTGCACGACTTGCTGCTGACAAAACTGCTTGAATGTGGTCCTTTGATTGCTCATGGAAAACAAGCCTATTAGCATGCTTCCAGTCACAGAACCCATCAGATGTGAATTGAGATCTTGAAACACCCATTAGCTTACAAAAGAAACAGTAGACCCGCCCATTTGCGGAGGAGAAACAAAGCCAAGAACGCTTTACAACTTCCCCATTTCGATTCCTTCGCTCAAACATGGCTGGTGTGCATTTGCGACTGACATTGTTTGCATCTTTTTGTACTGCTGATTTTGCATCCAAAAATTTAGCATCACTGTGGTGGAGACTCTCAGAACCGTTTGCAGCCCAATAATCAATAAAATTGTTTTGTCAAATGTTCTGACCATAAGCTAATGTCAATGTCATAATTTTGTGTAGTTGCCATTTACACTTCAGGAGGCACATGCTTTGATTCAATTTCAATCTCCTCGGCAGTCTGGTCATTCCCCCCCTGTAGATAGGCTAGAGTGGCCATATAAAGAGGAAGCTGATGCATCACATGGAGGTACTTGTTCTGGTTGCCTTGAAGATGAGCTTGCAGAAGCACTGACTAGATGTTCTGAAGCTGATGGACGAGTGAAGAATTCAGTCAGTCGACGTGTTTTTGTAAATTCTTTAGCTTCTCTCTCAGCACGTTCTTTAGATGTCTTTCTCTTTGCAGCACCTCTTTCGAAAGTTGTACACCTTTGTGTCTGTCCATTCCAGCATTTCTGCAACAATAATTTTCTGTCAACAAAGACGTACACCTAATTTTTCGTTATAATTAAAAACGTAACACAAATTGACCGTTTGTTTTTGCTACTTTATGGAGAGGTTAATTGATTACTTAACTCCCTGGAACACTTGGACGCCAGCATATTTTTAAAATTTGGAATTTTGGGTAAGATTATGACCTCTCTCTCTGACTTCTCCCAGTCCCACCCCTAAGGCTCGCTGTCGGTTCGCCTTCTTTTCACCAGTGACTATACTGTGTTATACTGTATATACTGATCGTGGAACTGACAGAAACCGTCATTGATATAGTTAATGTACTCAAAATACATAAAAATAACTCAACTTACTTGCAGACAGTCGACCTATAGTATCCTAAAGCACAATTATATATGTGAACGTATATTCTAAGAGCACACCCACCCACACTCAAGCACAAGCATCAATCGACTCTCTCTCACTCTCACTCTCACTGTACATTTGCAAGACATGTTCTAGGAAATGACAACAGACAAGATCATTCATCACTGAGCGACGACGACTTCACTCAACAAGCACACATGACAATTCTCTCTCTCATTTTACATCTGCAAGACATGTTTATGTCTACTCGTGGGAAGTTCACGAATCATGGGCGACCCAAGTCTACTCTTTAATCGACAGACACATGACAACCGATGTGCAGATACTACGCGACCCAACCCCCTCCGACCAACTGTCAACAAACACAGTGCCCTGATGGCATTCGTAATGGAAGTGATATTGAAATTTTTTTTTAATCTCAATTTCGTTATTCCATGTGGTTCATTTTTAATCAATATATGTTTGTAGAATTCTAAATATATTATTAGCAACACAAACAATAGCATTCATTAAAAATATACTGTTCATAGGAAAACCAGGTATTCATGAATTTCAAGGAGTAGCTAGCCTAATTTCTATCACAGTTCTTGCTGAACATAGTTTTACGTGATGGAATAGATAAACATGAATTTTAAAGAATGAAAATAAAATAATCCTAATGAATAAACAAATAAATAAAATATTGTATTATGTGGAGGCTCCCAGATTGTGGAGGCCCCCGGGCAGCTGCCCACTTTGCCCACTCCTGAATCCGGCCTTGTCCGTACCTGTCACAAGCAGGTTACCACAGGGCAGTGTATTGGGCCCGCTGTTGTTCGTTTGTTTCATAAATGACATGCCTGACGTTGTACACTCCTCCATACAAATGTTTGCCGATGACGCCAAGTTATTTCGGGAAATCAAGGACCAAGCAGACTTTGAAGAGCTGCAGAAGGACCTCTGTGGGCTCCATTCGCTCCAAGAATCGTTGAAGAAATGGTTGCTGAGATTCAATGTCACGAAGTGTAAGAGAATGCACCTGGGGCGTACCAACGGTAAGGAGGCGTATCATATGTCCCAACGGGATGAAGAAACTGCACTAGTTGAGACTGAATGTGAGAAGGACCCAGGTATGTATGTTGACAATGAGCTGAAGTTCTCGGGCCATTGCGAGAAGAAGGTAAGTCAGGCAAATAAATTATTGGGTCTTATAAGAAGGTCGTTCAGATATCTAGACGGTCCGTCCCTCGTAACAATCTTCAAGAGTGAAGTGCTTCCCCATTTGGAGTACTGTCACCCCGTCTGGTCACCGAGATATGCTAGGGACTGTCAGTTGGTTGAAAATGTTCAAAGGAGGGCCACCAGACTGGTGCCTGTACTTCGGCACCTTAGCTACCCTGAGAGATTGGAGCACCTGAACTTGCCATGCTTATACTACAGACGGGCAAGGGGGAACCTAATTGAGGTATATAAGCATCTCAAGGGGCACTACTCAGTCGAGTGTCCTTACTTAGAGCTGGCAGACGCTCGCCCCACAAGGGGTCACAGCTCAAGATTGAAGAAGCCGCAAGTCCAAAAAACTGTGATGGCAACCTTTTTCGGAGTGAGGGTTGTGAACTCTTGGAACAATCTGCCAGAAAGTGTTGTGAAGGCACCGAGTGTGAGTTCTTTCAAGATAAGACTTGACCAACACTGGAGCGGGTTCTGGTACATTCAGTGTGAGGGCGTGGGTTCCCTCTCTATGTATCCCACCCTCATCTTACTTACTTCTCTTAGTCTTACTCTTACTCAGTTCCGTCACCTATTCTTTTGGTAGCATGGACATTCTTTTGGTAGCATGGTCATTCTTTTGGTAGCATGGACATTATTTTGGTAGCATGGTCGAGGGTCTAGGCACATGGGTATGGTAATTCTGGTATCAAGTCACTTGGACGGAAATAAAGGTAAAATACTGTGGGAGAAAGGAATACACCTAAAGTACTCTAAAAACAAGTTTATTAATATGCAATCAATGGGGAAAGATATTGTAATAATCATATAACTACCAGGCTCAACTCCTGGGCTTAGTGCAAACTCAGTACTTACTCAACATACTCGTTAATAATTAAACTAGCATATACAGGGGTCCACTACCCAACATGGGATAATTATTTCCATCTAATTATCCTTAACATACATGTTACAACCCTCTCTGTGGACATACACTTCCAAGGAGCAACCCAGGGTAGAGCACTGGGGCTCACGCTGTTGTTATTGTGGGGCAGCCAGACACATGGCGGGTCTGGGTTCTGGCCCAACGAAGCCGTGGGGCACATTAATCAGGCAGCATCGGTGCCATCGTTTCGTATATGATCCCTGCTGGTTATTTACTACATCCGGGGCCGTTGTTGAATGGTTGCAAGAATCACAATGGGATCTGCAGAAACATTGGAGCAGCGTCAGGGAACATGACAACACAAACAATTCTCTTGTCTAGACGACAGACGTATTTACGTTATATTACTTCTACACTGGGTGAATGACAATTCAACTGTTAAATCATGAACACTGGTGAACACTGATATTCACTACAATTGACTGAATTAACTGAATGGCTACCCAAAAACATACCTGGAGAAACATGGAAGCAGCGTCAAGGAGCACCCTCCCTGGCTCGTCTTGGGGTATATATACCCCTGATTTGCCAGTGATCGCTACTCACGCAATGACAATAATTACAAACAAACTAACTGTTACTCATTCAAAGATGACCCTCAGTTGACAAAGGTCTGGCGAATTACTTGAGCTGATTTACACAGACTAATTCAAGATTGAGCTTCCCAGGAGAAAGTGGAATAACAACGCATTGAGAACTGTCGCTAACTCGCTCATGTTTTGCTGGCGTGGAGTTTAATAAGAATCATTAGTTAAATAGATCAGCAGTCAACGTGACCATGACATCAGGAGCCAGTGCATGCCCAGTACTTGCCAACAGTGTGTGACAGAGACGTGGCCGATCGCCCAAGCGGCTAACGAGCCGATCTTTTGGTGAAGAGGATAAAAGAAAAGAAGAATAGTCTGGTCAATACGAAAAATATTGACGTGCATAACATGGTGTAATCAAATGAGTTATAGCGTTTATAGGGGCGCGTTTCACTGAAGAATTCAGATTGGATGTGTCAGAAATGGGAGAAATTATAATTCTTATAATAAATAAATCAACTTACCAACAGAGTAGATTATAGACAGTGGTACAGCGGCAACGCGTTGCTTCTCACCACTGAGGCCAGGATATCGAATCTCTCAATCAGATGTGACAACCAGATAATATATAAAGTGGCGGGTTATCTCTGAGTACCCCAGTTTCCTCAGTAATGAATGTCTCAAGAAAGTAACAAAGTTGAAGACAATCACCCGAACGGCAAATGTGATAAGGGGTCAAACGGTTAAATATATCAACTGTTTCCTGCTCTATTTCTTACCCCAAATAAAAAATATAATTCCGCAAAAATCGTTATAGTTTTGTTAAACCGAGTCATTATGGCGCAGTTTTTGATGCTGAATACAGTGGTGGTGATGAACGTTTGGGGAAATGCGTAGTTATTGAGTTATAACCACCCGGCCCAGTCAAAAGTGGGTCAAGCTTCGAAGTAAAGGGAAAATGTGAAATTAAAAAATAAATAATATAGTAATTTAATCTAATCTGGTCAGTGTACTCACTTACTGGTTAATTATTACGTAAATACTGATGTGCAGCTCCAGCTCGGTAAACAACATACTACAGTAGCTCCAGCTCAGTAGCCCACATACTACAGTAGCTCCAGCTCGGTAGACCACATACTACAGTAGCTCAAGCTCGGTAGACCACATACAAGAGTAGCTCCAGCTCGGTAGACCACATACTACAGTAGCTCCAGTTCGGTAGACCACATACTACAGTAGCTCCAGCTCGGTAGACCACACACTACAGTAGCTCCAGCTCGGTAGACCACATACTAGAGTAGCTCCAGCTCGGTAGACCACATACTACAGTAGCTCCAGCTCGGTAGACCACATACTACAGTAGTTCCAGCTCGGTAGACCACACACCATAGTAGCTCCAGTCGGTAGAGCGCATACTATAGTAGCTCCAGCTCGGTAGACCACATACTATAGTAGCTCCAGCTCGGTAGAGCGCATACTATAGTAGCTCCAGCTCGGTAGAGCGCATACTATAGTAGCTCCAGCTCGGTAGACCACATACTATAGTAGCTCCAGCTTGGTAGAGCGCATACTATAGTAGCTCCAGCTCGGTAGACCACATACTATAGTAGCTCCAGCTTGGTAGAGCGCATACTATAGTAGCTCCAGCTCAGTAGACCACATACTATAGTAGCTCCAGCTCGGTAGACCACATACTATAGTAGCTCCAGCTCGGTAGAGCGCATACTATAGTAGCTCCAGCTCAGTAGACCACATACTATAGTAGCCCCCATTTCCCAACCTTTACGGTAAAATTTCGAAATTTTCCCTCTACTTCAAAACCCCGCCCACTTTGAACAACCAATATTATGGGTAATTTTATCAGTTAAAATACTCGAAAAATGTAAATTTCCGATGGAGAAGTTATATATTTTTTTTGTTCTCCCTATATGTTTGATATATAAGTAGGTGCTGGCAATTTCTAAATATGATCTTACCCGAGTGGTCCAAAAGTAAAATAATCTGGTTAATATATAGGACTAACCCGCCAGGGCTGCATAGTGCCAATGTGGCCGTATCATCTCAAGTCCAGAAAATGCCTCAAATTTCACCATACCATATTAAGTTCTTTCTGTTTAATATACCGGGAAAGTTAGGTAAGGTTAGGTAGGTTTGGTTGGTTAGGTCTGTTCTTCATAGCTACAAATGTTTAGTGGCATTTATTGTAAAAATGTAAATTTTTTATCATACAGTATTTCCAAAAACTACAACATTGTCCACTATAATATAACAATGAAAATCAGGCGTTTTTATAATTGTTTTCAATCAATTTTGCTCGCGGGTTAGTGCTATATAATTACAAATAATACAAAATGTTTTAGCATTACAAACCTGAAAAAAATTCATATCCTCCTCCTGGTCCATAATGTTGCTTGCCCTCTTTAACATTGTACACTCGTCCAAGAAGAGCTAAATATGGTCCCCTATTTCCATCGCGCCCATCATATTTCTTGAGTTGCTCAGGAGTGAAGAGTCTCTCCTTGGTTTTCTTTGTAGGAGAATTGAATTTATCAGGGGAGGGTGTGGAGTAGAGGCCGCGGATGGCCATGGTGGTGGCCCTCATGTACTGTGGCCACGCTTCATGTAACATTATCCCCAACACAGCTATACTTATTGACGTTAACAATACAAACTTAATATAACGA
>NW_024755688.1:14989-33671 GCF_018991925.1 Homarus americanus
AAAGGCATGTTCTGGGCATTTGTAAGGAGTAAAGTTCAGTATATCCTCCTCTCGCCATGTCCAGAGGGTGACTGTGAGTCGTCGCCTCCACCCCCTCACAGCGAGACAGAGACACTGCCCGAGACGTGCACACACACACGTACAAACACACTGACTGCGGCCATTGCTTTATATATATTTTATATATATATATATATATATATATATATATATATATATATATATATATATATATATATATATATATATATATATATATATATATATATATATATATATATATATATATATATATATATATATATATAATCTACTTATCTGTGCATTTAATTAATTTTTGTCTCAAATCTTGTTGATACGACGGGCTGACCGGTCAACACTGATTTGAGAGACAGTACACAGATGAAGTAATTATGTCTCGGGCCATACGCAGTCGTGGAGCCAACGCCTGGATGAGTCAGTCGGATGACAGCTTGGCAGAGATGGATGACCAGGCTGAACAGGACGCTCCAGCTCCCACCACATCGCGCAGCCCTTCACCTCGATATTCAGCGTTGTCTTCAAGAGATAATTGCTTTAATGAAGTTTATGAGGGATGAAAGACGTCACGACTTTGCTAAAAGACGTGTAGAGGATGAAGAAAGAAGACAAGCAGAGGCAGAGAGAGACCACCAACGGAGATTAGAAGACAGTGCACGGTTTGAAGCTTTGATATCTCGCCTCACTGTTAACCAAGCCCCTGGCCCTAATACTGCCTCGGTATCGACTGGTTCGGATACCTCATCAACGCTTTCTTCACGCCCCCCAGCCCCACCTAAAGCGGCTGCTGAAACACCGCCCATCTTGAAGCCTGATGTGAATTTCCAGACTTTTCGTGAATGGCAGCGACGGTGGACTGATTATGCTACAATGGTGGATCTCCAGAGTTTGTCACAGCCTAAACAACTTATTCGGCTGCGTATGTGCCTGTCCTTGGACACTCTTGGTGTCTTGGAACATACGCTGCAGGTACCTCCGACCTCTTCGTTATCTGTAGAGGAGGTACTGGATATTCTACAACGGCACATCAAAGGGCAGCGGAATGAAGCTCTGCGCAGGAGGGAATTGTTTAGCTGCAGGGAGAGACTTTTGATGCCTTTTATGTACGCCTCAAGAGAGCCTCGGAAGGGGTAGATATATGCCCAGGTAACCACCAGCAGTGCGAGGAGACCCAGTTGAAGCAGGTGATCCTGATGGGTGTTAAGGACGAGGAGCTTGTCCAATGCCTCACCTCCCTCGACTCTTCCTCTTCTCTTAAGGATGTGTTGACGATATGTCGCTCCTATGAGGCTGCCAGGTGTGCCACCTCTGCCATCCCAGCTCCCCCTACAGCTGTAAGCTCTGTGTCCCGGTACAAGAAGGACAAGTCTACTCCAACGCCTTCGCCCACCACGCCCACGCCCGGTTCCTTTTGTAACAACTGTGGTAAGCAGCACGGAACACAGGTGTGTCCAGCTGCTGAGTCTACCTGCAACAGTTGTGACCGTAAGGGCCACTGGTCACTCACAGTACGGTGCCCAGCCAAACACGTCCAGTGCAATGTGTGCGGTCGTCTGGGCCACTACGACAAGTGTTGCCCTACCAACAAACCCAAGGGACAGCGTTGGCGGAAGCTTCAGCGCCCTTCCACCAGAGAGGGCCGCCCACAGTCTTCCAATCAGAAGCATGACGACCCTGGACAACGCTCGAGCCATATTAGGAATGTGTGCTCCCCCCCGCGTCCCAGGACCAAAGTCCCCCAGTACATCAGCGTCATCGTGACCTACGGCAGTGTGTCATCCCGTCTTCAGATGTTGCCCGACACCGGCGCTGATGCTACAGTCATCGGTCCCCAGCATTTGCAATGCTTGGGGCTCTCTCCAAGTGATCTAGGACCGCCCCCCAAGGATCTCCGCTTTACGGCAGATGGTTCACAGATGACCCCGGGCCTAGGTTCACTCCAAGCACAGGTCACCTTTGGCAACAGGTCGTGTCAGGCCTGGATTGATGTGTATAACGGTGTCCCGACTCCTTTGGTGTCCTACAGACATTGTCAAGAGTTGGCCATCATCTCCCAGGACTTCCCCAAACCTATTCACGAGGTAAAACACGCCAACAGGGTGCAAGAAGGGAGCAGCACCTACCCTGCTGCCGCCCTACCTCTACCTCTTGCCAGTGACACCTCTCCTTCGGATGCTCGGAAGTACTTCCTGAAGGAATTCAGCGACGTTCTGGTGACCAAGTCCGCTCTGGAATCCAAGCCTCTCAATAAGATGGTAGGCCCCCCATGAGGATCCACTTGAGGGACGACGTGAAGCCCTTCGCTATCTACACCCCTCGACTGGTTCCCCTGGCCTTCCACGAGGAGGTCAAAAACGAGCTGGACTCCATGGTCGCCCAAGAAATTATTGCACCAGCCGGCGATGACCCGTCTCCTTGGTGTCACCCTATGGTAGTCGTCGCAAAACCTAAAGGTGGTGTTCGGATCACCACTGACCTCTCCAAGCTGAACAGCCAGGTGTCTCGTCCTGCGCACCCTTCTCCCACGCCCTTTGCAGCTATACACAGTGTGAACCCGAAGGCGCGCTTCTTCACGACGATGGACGCCCTGTGTGGATACTGGCAGATGGAGCTTGCCGAAGAAGACCCCGCAAGGACGTTACAGTTATTGCCGTAGCCCCATGGGATTCGCCGCTACAGGAGATGCTTTCTGTCTTCGAGGTGATATGGCTCTACAAGGTCTGGCAAACTGCGTGAAAGTGGTCGACGACATACTCGTGTACGATGAGGATTACATGGATCACCTCTGCCGTATCTACGAGGTACTCAACAGGTGCTGGAAGCACGGCATCACCCTAAATGCCGACAAGTTTGTTCTGGCCAGCTCTTCAGTGGACTTTTGTGGGTACACCCTCTCAGGGAATGGTATAGCAGCTGACCCGGAAAAGGTCCGCGCCATCACGGATTTTCCCACCCCTGCTAACCTCACCGACTTGAGGTCCTTCATCGGTCTCGTCAACCAGTTAGCAGAGTTTACGCCGGACATCTCCGCAGCTGCCCATCCACTTCGCCCCTTGATGAGCCCCAAGAGGACATTCCTGTGGACCCCCGACCACGACAAGGCCTTTCAGCAAGTAAAACAGGCCCTGTCTAGTCCACCTGTCCTCGCCATGTTTGACCCAGCCTTGCCGACGGTTCTGCAGACAGATGTCTCACGCTTGTACGGCGTGGGATACGCCCTATTGCAGGATCATGGTGGAGGGCAGTTCCGGCTCGTCCAGTGTGGCTCGCGTTTCCTCTCTGACACCGAGACGCGCTACGCCACTATTGAGTTGGAGCTGTTGGCTGTGGTTTGGGCGATGTCCAAGTGCAGGTTTTACCTCATAGGCCTGCAACACTTTCACCTAGTGACCGACCATCGCCCGCTTGTTCCGATCCTCAACCACTACACGCTGGACGCCGTTGAGAACCCTCGCCTCCAGCATCTGAAAGAGAAGCTCTCGGCGTACGTCTTCACAGCAGTGTGGCGTGCTGGTAAGGAGCTCTGCATCCCTGATGCCTTATCCCGCTCTCCTGTCAGCCGCCCTACTCCAGAAGACCATGTGCTCGACGCCGACCTCGCTCTTTCCGTCAGGACTGTGGTCACTCTACACGCCGTCCAATCCCTTCGTTCGGACCTGTCACCAGATGACGACAAGGCAATGGAGGACCTTCGAACAGCGGCCCGAGATGACCCTTCCTACGTCAGACTCGTCGAGTGTGTGAGGAATGGATTCCCTAGCAACCACTACGACCTTCAAAACACCCTGCTCCCGTATTGGAAACTCCGCGATGAACTCTACTGCGACGGAGACCTTGTTCTGTATGGAGCACGTGTAGTTGTCCCTGCTGCCTCACGTCCCCGCGTCTTGGCTCGCCTTCACGACAGTCACCGTGGAGCTGAGGCCACCAAACGACGTGCAAGACAGACTGTGTTCCGGCCTGGCATCGACCCCGACATCTCCAATGCTGTCCAGGTGTGTAAGTCCCGCCACGTACTACAACCCAGCCAGCAGCAGGAACCCTTTATGAGTGACGACAACCCCACCCGCCCCTTTGAGTCTGTGTCGGCCGACTTTTTCTGTGTGTCAGGAAAGTCCTTCCTGGTTATCGTCGACCGTCTCTCTGGTTGGCCGGTTGTCATCAAGTGCGGTAATGACACGACGTCTGCCGCCACCATCAGCAAGTTCCGCCACTACTTCCGTGACGTGGGCGTTCCTGTGCGCCTGCGAACCGACGGAGGGCCCCAATTCACAAGCCGGGACTTTGCTGTGTTCCTTGACCGATGGGGAGTCCGGCATGTGTTGTCATCGCCCCATTACCCGCAGTCCAACGGCCACGCTGAGGCTGCTGTCAAATCCCTGAAGCACCTCATCCTTAAGGTGGCCCCTTCTGGGAATATTGACTGCGAGGCCTTCGACTGGGGTCTTCTTGAAATCCGCAACACACCTAATTACACCGGACGCTCCCCTGCCCAGGTCTGGTATGGACGCCCTCTTCGTTCTTGTGTCCCTGCTCACCCTCAATCCTTCTCCAAGGAGTGGCAGGCCAAGACAGGCGATTGTGATCGCCGAGCCGCCGAACGTGTTCAAGACGTCGTCGCCCGCTAAAACGACCACGTCCGTTCTCTCCCCAAGTTGAGTGTCGGCACCCAAGTCCGTGTTCAGGGCCCGACCTCCCTACATTGGGACAAAGTGGGCGTAGTCACGGGTCTCAGTAGGTCACGGGATTACCAGGTGCGGTTACCCACGTGTGTGGTGGAGGAACCGCCGTTTTCTTCGCCCTGTAACAATGCCTTCTGCTGACCCTGCCACAAGTGTTGAGTCCCATACCCTTGCCAGTGATCAAGCCCCTCAACGCTCTGAACGGATCCAAAAGAAAAGGTCCGCTCAAGACTTTGCTATGAGCGTATAGGGGGGAGGGAGATGTATGTATATTATGTATGCTGTATGTATATTATGTATGTGCTCCATTTATATACATTATTTATTCAGCCTAGCTAGCAGCGTGTGGCAATGCATTTACCATGTCCCACAAGCTTAATTAATGTGCCTGGCGACATATGGAAGCTGCTAATGTATCACTTACCACATGTCGCCCGATAGGCTAGTTGACCCCCATACAGAGTAAGGAGCACCACCTCCCTTGTGTACATATCTGTTTATCCAGTAAATAGAACTTACAAAAACTCTACAGGTGTTTGTGTTCGCTCCTGTAGATAGAACTTGATACCCAGAACACATGCAGTAACCTTCCTGGCTGCTTTCCTCTTAAGTATAACTCACCAGTAACCTTCCTAGCTACTCTCCTCTTATGTATAACTCACCAGAAACCTTCCTGGCTACTCTTGTGTATAACTCACCAGTAACCTTCCTGTCTACTCTCCTCTTATGAATAACTCACCAGTAACCTTCCTGGCTACTCTCCTCTTATGAATAACTCACCAGTAACCTTCCTGGCTACTCTCCTCTTGTGTATAACTCACCAGTAACCTTCCTGACTACTCTCCTCTTGTGTATAACTCACTAGTAGCCTTCCTGACTACTCTCCTCCTGTGTATAACTCACCAGTAACCTTCCGAACTACTCTCCACTTGTGTATAACTCACCAGTAACCTTCCTAGCTACTCTCCTCTTATGTATAACTCACCAGAAACCTTCCTGGCTACTCTTGTGTATAACTCACCAGTAACCTTCCTGTCTACTCTCCTCTTATGAATAACTCACCAGTAACCTTCCTGGCTACTCTCCTCTTATGAATAACTCACCAGTAACCTTCCTGGCTACTCTCCTCTTGTGTATAACTCACCAGTAACCTTCCTGACTACTCTCCTCTTGTGTATAACTCACTAGTAGCCTTCCTGACTACTCTCCTCCTGTGTATAACTCACCAGTAACCTTCCGAACTACTCTCCACTTGTGTATAACTCACCAGTAACCTTCCTAGCTACTCTCCTCTTATGTATAACTCACCAGAAACCTTCCTGGCTACTCTTGTGTATAACTCACCAGTAACCTTCCTGTCTACTCTCCTCTTATGAATAACTCACCAGTGTACTCACCAGTAACCTTCTTGACTACTCTCCTCTTGTGTATAACTCACCAGTAACCTTCCTGCTTCTCTTGTGTATAACTCACCAGTAACCTTCCTGTCTACTCTCTCCTCTTGGTATAACTCACCAGTAACCTTCCTGACTACTCTCCTCTTGTGTATTACTCACTAGTAACCTTCCTGGCTTCTCTCCTCTTATGTATAACTCACCAGTAACCTTCCTGACTACTCTCCTCTTGTGTATTACTCACTAGTAACCTTCCTGGCTACTCTCCTCTTATGTATAACTCACCAATAACCTTCCTGACTATTCTTATGTATAACTCACCAGTAACATTCCTGACTACTCTTATGTACAACTCACCAGTAACCTTCCGGACTACTCTCCTCTTGTGTATAACTCACCAGTAACCTTCCTGACCACTCTCCTCTTGTGTATAACTCACCAGTAACCTTCCTGACTACTCTCCTCTTGTGTATAACTCACCAGTAACCTTCCTGACTACTCTCCTCTTGTATATAACTCACCAGTAACCTTCCTGTCTACTCTCCTCTTGTGTATAACTCACCAGTAACCTTCCTGACTACTCTCCTCTTGTATATAACTCACCAGTATCCTTCCTGACTACTCTCCTCTTGTATATAACTCACCATTAACCTTCCAGACTACTCTCCTCTTTTGTATAACTCACCAGTAACCTTCCTGTCTACTCTCCTCTTATGTATAACTCACCAGTAACCTTCCTGACTACTCTCCTCTTGTATATAACTCACCAGTAACCTTCCTGACTACTCTTATGTATAACTCACTCGTAACCTTCCGGACTACTCTCCTCTTGTGTATAACTCACCAGTAACCTTCCTGACTACTCTCCTCTTGTGTATAACTCTAAGTAACCTTCCCTGATCACTCTTGTGTATAACTCACCAGTAACCTTCCTGACTACTCTCTTCTTGTGTATTACTCACTAGTGACCTTCCTGACTACTCTCTTCTGTGTATTACTCACTAGTAACCTTCCTGACTACTCTCTTCTTGTGTATTACTCACTAGTGACCTTCCTGACTACTCTCTTCTTGTGTATTACTCACTAGTAACCTTCCTGACTACTCTCTTCTGTGTATTACTCACTAGTAACCTTCCTGACTACTCTCTTCTGTGTATTACTCACTAGTAACCTTCCTGACTACTGTCTTCTTGTGTATTACTCACTAGTGACCTTCCTGACTACTCTCTTCTTGTGTATTACTCACTAGTGACCTTCCTGACTACTCTCTTCTTGTGTATTACTCACTAGTGACCTTCCTGACTACTCTCTTCTTGTGTATTACTCACTAGTAACCTTCCTGACTACTCTCTTCTGGTGTATTACTCACTAGTAACTTCCTGGCTTCTCTCTTCTTGTGTGTGCCTCACTAGTAACCTTCCTGTTCTCTCTTCTGGTGTATTGCTGCTAAGTAACCTTCCTGACTTCTTTCTCTTCACAATTGTATTACTCACTAGTAACCTTCTGACCTACTCTCTTCTGATTGTATTACTCACTAGTAACCTTCTGACTACTCTCTCTTCTTGTGTATTACTCACTAGTGACCTTCCTAGGCTTCTCTCTTCTTGTGTATTACTCTTTGTGCTCTTCCTATTTCTCTCTTCTTGTGTATTACTCACTAAGTGACCTTCTGACTACTCTCTTCTGGTGTACTCACACTAAGTAACCTTCCTGACTACTCTTCAGCATTATTACTCACTAAGCAACCTTCCTGACTACTCTCTTCTTGTGTATTACTCTTTCAAGTGACCTTCCTGACTACTCTCTTCTGGTGTATTACTCACTAGTAACCTTCTGACTACTCTCTTCTTGTGTATTACTCACTAAGTAACCTTCTATTCTCTCTTCACAGTGTATTACTCACTAGTAACCCTTCCTGACTACTCTCTTCTTGTGTATTACTCACTAGTAACCTTCCTATTCTCTCTTCTTGTGTATTACTCACTGGTGACCTTCCTGACTTCTCTACTTCTTGTGTATTACTCACTATTAACCTTTCCCTATTTCTCTTCTTGTGTATTACTCACTAGTAACCTTCCTGACTACTCTCTTCTTGTGTATTACTCACTAGTAACCTTCCTGACTACTCTCTTCTTGTGTATTACTCACTAGTAACCTTCCTGGCTACTCTCTTCTTGTGTATTACTCACTTGTGACCTTCCTGACTACTTTCTTCTGGTGTATTACTCACTAGTAACCTTCCTGACTACTCTCTTCTTGTGTATTACTCACTAGTGACCTTCCTGACTACTCTCTTCTTGTGTATTACTCACTAGTAACCTTCCTGACTACTCTCTTCTTGTGTATTACTCACTTGTGACCTTCCTGACTACTCTCTTCTTGTGTATTACTCACTAGTGACCTTCCTGACTACTCTCTTCTTGTGTATTACTCACTAGTGACCTTCCTGACTACTCTCTTCTGGTGTATTACTCACTAGTAACCTTCCTGACTACTCTCTTCTTGTGTATTACTCACTAGTGACCTTCCTGACTACTCTCTTCTGGTGTATTACTCACTAGTAACCTTCCTGACTACTCTCTTCTGGTGTATTACTCACTAGTAACCTTCCTGACTACTCTCTTCTTGTGTATTACTCACTAGTGACCTTCCTGACTACTCTCTTCTGGTGTATTACTCACTTGTGACCTTCCTGACTACTCTCTTCTTGTGTATTACTCACTAGTAACCTTCCTGACTACTCTCTTCTGGTGTATTACTCACTAGTGACCTTCCTGACTACTCTCTTCTTGTGTTTTACTCACTTGTGACCTTCCTGACTACTCTCTTCTTGTGTATTACTCACTAGTAACCTTCCTGACTACTCTCTTCTTGTGTATTACTCACTAGTAACCTTCCTGACTACTCTCTTCTTGTGTATTACTCACTAGTAACCTTCCTGACTACTCTCTTCTTGTGTATTACTCACTAGTGACCTTCCTGACTACTCTCTTCTCGTGTATTACTCACTTGTGACCTTCCTGACTACTCTCTTCTTGTGTATTACTCACTAGTGACCTTCCTGACTACTCTCTTCTTGTGTATTACTCACTAGTAACCTTCCTGACTACTCTCTTCTTGTGTATTACTCACTAGTGACCTTCCTGACTACTCTCTTCTGGTGTATTACTCACTTGTGACCTTTCTATGATCATTTCTGGTGTATTACCTACTAGTAACCTCTCTCTGACTACTCTCTTTCTTGTGTACATCACTAGTGACCTCTCGACTACTTCTTGTATTACCCACTAGTAACCTCCTGACTACTTCTTTCTTGTGTATTACTCACCAGTGACCTTTCCTGACTACTCTTCTGTGTATTACTTCCAATTAGTAACCTTTCCTGACTACTCTCTTCTTGTGTACTCACTAGTAACCTTCCTGACTACTCTCTTCTTGTGTATTACTCACTAGTGACCTTCCTGACTACTCTCTTCTGGTGTATTACTCACTAGTAACCTTCCTGACTACTCTCTTCTTGTGTATTACTCACTAGTGACCTTCCTGATTACTCTCTTCTTGTGTATTACTCACTAGTAACCTTCCTGACTACTCTCTTCTGGTGTATTACTCACTAGTAACCTTCCTGACTACTCTCTTCTGGTGTATTACTCACTAGTAACCTTCCTGACTACTCTCTTCTTACGGTGTATTACTCACTAGTGACCTTCCTGACCCCTACTCTCTTCTGGTGTATTACTCACTAGTAACCTTCCTGACTTCTCTCTTCTTGTGTATTACTCACTAGTGACCTTCTGATTACTCTCTTCTTGTGTATTACTCACTAGTAGCTTAGCTTCTGACTACTCTCTTCTTTGTGTATTACTCACTAGTAACCTTCCTGACTACTCTCAATGCTTGTGTATTACTCACTAGTAACCTTCTGACTACTCTCTTCTGGTGTATTACTCACTAGTAGCCTTCCTGACTACTCTCTTCTGGTGTGTACTCACTAGTAGCTTAGCTTCTGACTACTCTTCTTGTGTATTACTCACTAGTGACCTTCCTGATTACTCTCTTCTTGTGTATTACTCACTAGTAACCTTCCTGACTACTCTCTTCTGGTGTATTACTCACTAGTAACCTTCCTGACTACTCTCTTCTGGTGTATTACTCACTAGTAACCTTCCTGACTACTCTCTTCTTGTGTATTACTCACTAGTGACCTTCCTGACTACTCTCTTCTGGTGTATTACTCACTAGTAACCTTCCTGACTACTCTCTTCTTGTGTATTACTCACTAGTGACCTTCCTGATTACTCTCTTCTTGTGTATTACTCACTAGTAACCTTCTGACTACTCTCTTCTTGTGTATTACTCACTAGTGACCTTCTGGGTGCCTTTCTCTTCTTGTGGTATTACTCACTAGTAACCTTCCTGACTACTCTCTTCTGGGTGTATTACTCACTAGTAACCTTCCTGACTACTCTCTTCTGGTGTGATACTCACTAGTAACCTTCCTGACTTCTCTCTTCTTGTGTATTACTCACTAGTGACCTTCCTGACTACTCTCTTCTGGTGTATTACTCACTAGTGACCTTCCTGACTACTCTCTTCTTGTGTATTACTCACTAGTGACCTTCCTGACTACTCTCTTCTGGTGTATTACTCACTAGTGACCTTCCTGACTACTCTCTTCTGGTGTATTACTCACTAGTGACCTTCCTGACTACTCTCTTCTTGTGTATTACTCACTTGTGACCTTCCTGACTACTCTCTTCTGGTGTATTACTCACTAGTGACCTTCCTGACTACTCTCTTCTTGTGTATTACTCACTTGTGACCTTCCTGACTACTCTCTTCTTGTGTATTACTCACTAGTAACCTTCCTGACTACTCTCTTCTTGTGTATTACTCACTAGTAACCTTCCTGACTACTCTCTTCTGGTGTATTACTCACTAGTAAACTTCCTGACTACTCTCTTCTTGTGTATTACTCACTAGTGACCTTCCTGACTACTCTCTTCTTGTGTATTACTCACTTGTGACCTTCCTGACTACTCTCTTCTGGTGTATTACTCACTAGTGACCTTCCTGACTACTCTCTTCTTGTGTTTTACTCACTTGTGACCTTCCTGACTACTCTCTTCTTGTGTATTACTCACTAGTAACCTTCCTGACTACTCTCTTCTTGTGTATTACTCACTAGTAACCTTCCTGACTACTCTCTTCTTGTGTATTACTCACTAGTAACCTTCCTGACTACTCTCTTCTTGTGTATTACTCACTAGTGACCTTCCTGACTACTCTCTTCTCGTGTATTACTCACTTGTGACCTTCCTGACTACTCTCTTCTTGTGTATTACTCACTAGTGACCTTCCTGACTACTCTCTTCTTGTGTATTACTCACTAGTAACCTTCCTGACTACTCTCTTCTTGTGTATTACTCACTAGTGACCTTCCTGACTACTCTCTTCTGGTGTATTACTCACTAGTGACCTTCCTGACTACTCTCTTCTGGTGTATTACTCACTAGTGACCTTCCTGACTACTCTCTTCTTGTGTATTACTCACTAGTGACCTTCCTGACTACTCTCTTCTGGTGTATTACTCACTAGTGACCTTCCTGACTACTCTCTTCTTGTGTATTACTCACTTGTGACCTTCCTGACTACTCTCTTCTTGTGTATTACTCACCAGTAACCTTCCTGACTACTCTCTTCTTGTGTATTACTCACTAGTAACCTTCCTGACTACTCTCTTCTTGTGTATTACTCACTAGTAACCTTCCTGACTACTCTCTTCTTGTGTATTACTCACTAGTAACCTTCCTGACTACTCTCTTCTCGTGTATTACTCACTAGTAACCTTCCTGACTACTCTCTTCTTGTGTATTATTACTCATAGTAACCTTCTATTCTTTCTCTTCTGGTGTATTACTCACTATTAACCTTCTGACTACTCTCTTCTTGTGTATTACTCACTAGTAACCTTCCTGACCTACCTCTTCTTGTGTATTACTCACTAAGTAACCTTCCTGACTACTCTCTTCTTGTGTATTACTCCTGTGCCTTCCTATTTCTCTCTTCTTGTGTATTACTCACTATTAACCTTCCTGACTACTCTCTTCTGGTGTATTACTCACCTAAGTAACCTTCAATACTCTCTTCTGGTGTATTACTCACTAGTAACCTTCTGACTACTCTCTTCTTGTGTATTACTCACTAGTGACCTTGGCCTGACTACTCTCTTCTTGTGTGTGCTCTACTAGTGACCTTCCTGACTACTCTCTTCTTGTGTATTACTCACCAGTAACCTTCCTGACTACTCTCTTCTTGTGTATTACTCACCAGTAACCTTCCTGACTACTCTCTTCTTGTGTATTACTCACCAGTAACCTTCCTGACTACTCTCTTCTTGTGTATTACTCACCAGTAACCTTCCTGACTACTCTCTTATTGTGTATTACTCACTAGTGACCTTCCTGACTACTCTCTTCTTGTGTATTACTCACCAGTAACCTTCCTGACTACTCTCTTCTGGTGTATTACTCACCAGTAACCTTCCTGACTACTCTCTTCTGGTGTATTACTCACTTGTGACCTTCCTGACTACTCTCTTCTGGTGTATTACTCACTAGTGACCTTCCTGACTACTCTCTTCTTGTGTATTACTCACTAGTAACCTTCCTGACTACTCTCTTCTGGTGTATTACTCACTAGTAACCTTCCTGACTACTCTCTTCTGGTGTATTACTCACTAGTAACCTTCCTGACTACTCTCTTCTTGTGTATTACTCACTAGTAACCTTCCTGACTACTCTCTTCTTGTGTATTACTCACTAGTAACCTTCCTGACTACTCTCTTCTTGTGTATTACTCACTAGTAACCTTCCTGACTACTCTCTTCTTGTGTATTACTCACTAGTAACCTTCCTGGCTACTCTCTTCTTGTGTATTACTCACTTGTGACCTTCCTGACTACTTTCTTCTGGTGTATTACTCACTAGTAACCTTCCTGACTACTCTCTTCTTGTGTATTACTCACTAGTGACCTTCCTGACTACTCTCTTCTTGTGTATTACTCACTAGTAACCTTCCTGGCTACTCTCTTCTTGTGTATTACTCACTAGTAACCTTCCTGACTACTCTCTTCTGGTGTATTACTCACTAGTAACCTTCCTGACTACTCTCTTCTGGTGTATTACTCACTAGTAACCTTCCTGACAACTCTCTTCTGGTGTATTACTCACTAGTAACCTTCCTGACTACTCTCTTCTTGTGTATTACTCACTAGTGACCTTCCTGACTACTCTCTTCTTGTGTATTACTCACTAGTAACCTTCCTGACTACTCTCTTCTTGTGTATTACTCACTAGTGACCTTCCTGACTACTCTCTTCTTGTGTATTACTCACTAGTAACCTTCCTGACTACTCTCTTCTGGTGTATTACTCACTAGTAACCTTCCTGACTACTCTCTTCTGGTGTATTACTCACTAGTAACCTTCCTGACTACTCTCTTCTTGTGTATTACTCACTAGTGACCTTCCTGACTACTCTCTTCTTGTGTATTACTCACTAGTAACCTTCCTGACTACTCTCTTCTTGTGTATTACTCACTTGTGACCTTCCTGACTACTCTCTTCTGGTGTATTACTCACTAGTAACCTTCCTGACTACTCTCTTCTTGTGTATTACTCACTAGTGACCTTCCTGACTACTCTCTTCTTGTGTATTACTCACTAGTAACCTTCCTGACTACTCTCTTCTTGTGTATTACTCACTAGTAAACCTTCCTGACTACTCTCTTCTTGTGTATTACTCACTAGTAACCTTCCTGACTACTCTCTTCTTGTGTATTACTCACTAGTGACCTTCCTGACTACTCTCTTCTTGTGTATTACTCACTAGTAACCTTCCTGACTACTCTCTTCTTGTGTATTACTCACTAGTAACCTTCCTGACTACTCTCTTCTTGTGTATTACTCACTAGTAACCTTCCTGACTACTGTCTTCTGGTGTATTACTCACTAGTGACCTTCCTGACTACTCTCTTCTTGTGTATTACTCACTAGTGACCTTCCTGACTACTCTCTTCTTGTGTATTACTCACTAGTGACCTTCCTGACTACTCTCTTCTTGTGTATTACTCACTAGTAACCTTCCTGACTACTCTCTTCTGGTGTATTACTCACTAGTAACCTTCCTGACTACTCTCTTCTGGTGTATTACTCACTAGTAACCTTCCTGACTACTCTCTTCTGGTGTATTACTCACTAGTAACCTTCCTGACTACTCTCTTCTTGTGTATTACTCACTAGTGACCTTCCTGACTACTCTCTTCTTGTGTATTACTCACTAGTAACCTTCCTGACTACTCTCTTCTTGTGTGTACTCACTAGTGACCTTTATTTCTCTCTTCTGGTGTATTACTCACCTAGTAACCTTCCTGACTACTCTCTTCTTGTGTATTACCTAACTAGTAACCTTCCTGACCTACTCTCTTCTTGTGTATTACTCACTAGTGACCTTCCTGACTACTCTCTTCTTGTGTATTACTCACTAGTAACCTTCCTGACTACTCTCTTCTTGTGTATTACTCACTAGTAACCTTCCTGACTACTCTCTTCTGGTGTATTACTCACTAGTAAACTTCCTGACTACTCTCTTCTTGTGTATTACTCACTAGTGACCTTCCTGACTACTCTCTTCTTGTGTATTACTCACTTGTGACCTTCCTGACTACTCTCTTCTGGTGTATTACTCACTAGTGACCTTCCTGACTACTCTCTTCTTGTGTTTTACTCACTTGTGACCTTCCTGACTACTCTCTTCTTGTGTATTACTCACTAGTAACCTTCCTGACTACTCTCTTCTTGTGTATTACTCACTAGTAACCTTCCTGACTACTCTCTTCTTGTGTATTACTCACTAGTAACCTTCCTGACTACTCTCTTCTTGTGTATTACTCACTAGTGACCTTCCTGACTACTCTCTTCTCGTGTATTACTCACTTGTGACCTTCCTGACTACTCTCTTCTTGTGTATTACTCACTAGTGACCTTCCTGACTACTCTCTTCTTGTGTATTACTCACTAGTAACCTTCCTGACTACTCTCTTCTTGTGTATTACTCACTAGTGACCTTCCTGACTACTCTCTTCTGGTGTATTACTCACTTGTGACCTTCTATTCTCTTCTTGTGTATTTACTCACTGGTGACCTTCCTGATTACTCTCTTCTTGTGTATTACTCACTAAGTAACCTTCTGATTACTCTCTCTCTTCTTGTGTATTACTCACTAGTAACCTTCCTGACTACTCTCTTCTTGTGTATTACTCACTAGTAACCTTCCTGACTGTATTACTCACTAACCTTCCTTACTCTTGTGTATTACTCACTAGTAACCTTCCTGACTACTCTCTTCTTGTGTATTACTCACTAGTAACCTTCCTGACTACTCTCTTCTGGTGTATTACTCACTAGTAACCTTCCTGACTACTCTCTTCTTGTGTATTACTCACAGTAACCTTCCTGACTACTCTCTTCTTGTGTATTACTCACTAGTAACCTTCCTGACTACTCTCTTCTTGTGTATTACTCACTAGTAACCTTCCTGACTACTCTCTTCTGGTGTATTACTCACTAGTAACCTTCCTGACTACTCTCTTCTGGTGTATTACTCACTAGTAACCTTCCTGACTACTCTCTTCTGGTGTATTACTCACTAGTAACCTTCCTGACTACTCTCTTCTGGTGTATTACTCACTAGTAACCTTCCTGGTGTATTCACTCACTGTGTATTCTGACTACTCTCTACTGTACTACTCACTACTTACTCACTAACCTTCCTGACTACTCTCTTTTCCTGACTACTCTCACTAGTGTATTACTCACTACTGTGTACTCTTCCTGACTACTCTCTTCTTGTGTATTACTCACTAGTGACCTTCCTGACTACTCTCTTCTTGTGTATTACTCACTAGTAACCTTCCTGACTACTCTCTTCTTGTGTATTACTCACTAGTAACCTTCCTGGCTACTCTCTGTGTACTCTCTAACCTTCCTGGCTACTCTTGTGTATTACTCACTAGTAACCTTCCTGACTACTCTCTTCTGTGTATTACTCACTAGTAACCTTCCTGACTACTCTCTTCTTGTGTATTACTCACTAGTAACCTTCCTGACTACTCTCTTCTTGTGTATTACTCACTAGTGACCTTCCTGACTACTCTCTTCTTGTGTATTACTCACTAGTAACCTTCCTGACTACTCTCTTCTTGTGTATTACTCACTAGTAACCTTCCTGACTACTCTCTTCTTGTGTATTACTCACTAGTAACCTTCCTGACTACTCTCTTCTTGTGTATTACTCACTAGTGACCTTCCTGACTACTCTCTTCTGTGTATTACTCACTAGTAACCTTCCTGACTACTCTATAACTCACCAGTAACCTTCCTGACTACTCTCCTCTTGTGTATTACTCACCAGTAACCTTCCTGACTACTCTCTGTGTATAACTCACCAGTAACCTTCCTGACTACTCTCTGTGTATAACTCACCAGTAACCTTCCTGAATACTCTTGTGTATAACTCACCAGTAACCTTCCTGACTACTCTCCTGTGTATAACTCACCAGTAACCTTCCTGACTACTCTCCTCTTATGTATAACTCACCAGTAACCTTCCTGAATACTCTTGTGTATAACTTACCAGTAACCTTCCTGACTACTCTCCTCTTGTGTATAAATCACCAGTAACCTTCCTGTGTATAACTCACCAGTAACCTTCCTTGTGTATAACTCACCAGTAACCTTCCTGACTACTCTTGTGTATAACTCACCAGTACTCTTGTGTATAACTCACCAGTAACCTTCCTGACTACTATAACTCACCATAACCTTCTGACTACTCTTGTGTATAACTCACCAGTAACCTTCCTGACTACTCTTGTGTATAACTCCCAGTAACCTTTTACTCTTGTGTATAACTCACCAGTAACCTTCCTGACTACTTACTTCTTATGTATAACTCACCAGTACCCTTCCTGACTACTCTTGTGTGTAACTCACCAGTAACCTTTCTGATTACTCTTGTGTATAACTCACCAGTAACCTTCCTGGCTACTCTCCTCTTATGTATAACTCACCAGTAACCTTCCTGAGTACTCTTGTGTATAACTCACCAGTAACCTTCCTGACTACTCTCTGTGTATATACTCACCAGAAACCTTCCTGACTACTCTTGTGTATAACTCACCAGTAACCTTCCTGACTACTCTTGTGTATAACTCACCAGTAACCTTACTGACTACTCTCCTCTTGTGTATACCTCACCAGTAACCTTCCTGACTACTCTTGTGTATAACTCACCAGTAACCTTCCTGACTACTCTCCTCTTGTGTATAACTCACCAGTAACCTTCCTGACTACTCTTGTGTATAACTCACCGGTAACCTTCCTGACTACTCTTGTGTATAACTCACCAGTAACCTTCCTGAGTACTCTTGTGTATAACTCACCACTAACCTTCCTGAGTACTCTTGTGTATAACTCACCACTAACCTTCCTGACTACTCTCTTCTCGTGTATAACTCACCAGTAACCTTCCTCACTACTTTTGTGTATCAATCACCAGTAACCTTCCTGACTACTCTTGTGTATAACTCACCAGTAACCTTACTGACTACTCTCCTCTTGTGTATACCTCACCAGTAACCTTCCTGACTACTCTTGTGTATAACTCACCAGTAACCTTCCTGACTACTCTCCTCTTGTGTATAACTCACCAGTAACCTTCCTGACTACTCTTGTGTATAACTCACCGGTAACCTTCCTGAGTACTCTTGTGTATAACTCACCAGTAACCTTCCTGACTACTCTCCTCTTATGTATAACTCACTAGTAACCTTCCTGACTACTCTCCTCTTATTTATAATTCACCAGTAACCTTCCTGACTACTCTCCTCTTTTGTATAACTCACTAGTAACCTTCCTGACTACTCTCCTCTTATTTATAACTCACCAGTAACCTTCCTGACTACTCTTGTGTATAAGTCACTAGTAATCTTCATGACTACTCTCCTCTTGTGTATAACTCACCAGTAACCTTCCTGACTACTCTCCTCTTGTGTATAACTCACCAATAACCTTCCTGACTACTCTTGTGTATTACTCACCAGTAACCTTCCTGACTACTCTCCTCTTGTGTATAACTCACCAGTAACCTTCCTGACTACTCTTGTGTATAACTCACCAGTAACCTTCCTGACTACTCTTGTGTATAACTCACCAGTAACCTTCCTGGCTACTCTTGTGTATAACTCATCAGTAACCTTCCTGGCTACTCTTGTGTATAACTCACCAGTAACCTTCCTGACTACTCTTGTGTATAACTCACCAGTAACCTTCCTGACTACTCTTGTGTATAACTCACCAGTAACCTTCCTGACTACTCTTGTGTATAACTCACCAGAAACCTTCCTGACTACTCTTGTGTATAACATACCAGTAACCTTCCTGACTACTCTCCTCATGTGTATAACTCACCAGTAACCTTCCTGACTACTCTTGTGTATAACTCACCA
>NW_024755689.1:0-10730 GCF_018991925.1 Homarus americanus
ACAATCTTCACTACATCTCACTTCACAATCTTCACTACATCTCACTTCACAATCTTCATTACATCTCACTTCACAACCTTCACTACATCTCACTTCACAATCTTCACTACATCTGACTTCACAATCTTCACCACATCTGACTTCACAATCTTCACTACATCTCACTTCACAATCTTCACTACATCTCACTTCACAATCTTCACTAACACCATCCTTCATCACTACATATAACATCCATCATCACTACTTATAACACCATCCATCATCATCACTACATATAATACTAACCATCATCACTACATATAACACGATCCATCATCACTACATATAACACCATCCACCATCACTACATATAGAACCATCCATCACGACATATAACACCATCCGACATCATTACATATAACACCAACCATCATCACTACATATAACATCATCCATCATCACTACATATAACTCCATCCATCATCACTGCATATAACACCATCCATCATCACTACATATAAAACCAACCTATCATCACTACATATAACATCATCCATCATCACTACATATAACACCATCCATCATCACTACACATAGAACCATTCTATCATCACTACATATAATATCATCCATCATCACTACATATAACACCATCCAACATCACTACATATAACACCACCCATCATCACTACATATAACATCATCCATCATCACTACATATAACTCTATCCATCATCACTACATAACTTTTCATCAACGCTCACTACATATACAGCCATCGTCACTGCATGTAAGCATCTGTTTTTCATCAGTACTATATATATATTACCCTCTTATCATCACTACATATAACACCATCCATCATTACTACAATATAACGCCATCTTTCATCACTACATATAACACCATCCATCATCACTACATATTATAACACCATCCATCATCTTTACAAACACCATCCCTCTTTACTATAGTGATAAACAGAGCTTTATTTTGTTGTCAATTTCTTTAAATTCCAACCTTATTAAACCGTAATTCTTTCTGTATGGTCAAATTTTGATTTGACCTCAGTGAGAGAGCTGTTAGTGTCAGTACATCACAATGGTGTTCCGACGCACTGTATCGAAGGTGACTAAGGTGGAGGTGAAGCCTTGCCAGATGAAGGAGAAGGGCCCCGATCTAACAAACTGCAGACCACAAAACACACTAAGACCCAAAACAACAAGACCCAAAACAACAAGAAGAAGAAGGAAACTACCACTTTCTGCCGTGTACAAAAGGACCAGTACCTGCCATGGGGAGACTACATCTTCACCGGGAAAAAGACACAAAAGAAGCGCTGAACCTACGCTTCTGATATTTAAAAATACTGTAATAAAAAACATATTAATTGATTTTGTTTGTATTATTTATGCTTTTTTTATTTTTCATCTGTAAACGTGCTGTTTTGGGAATATATTTTGAGTTACATAATATTTAAGTACAGCAGTTTATTTCACTGTATCTACTTGTTTACCAAGTAACTGAACTTACAGTCTCCGATCGGGATTCTCAAAACAAATATTTGGCATCGAACTCCGTAAGTGAGCTCGTAATCTAGCCTGTAACTTACAGGACCTCAACACGATCAACCTGGATATAGTAGTCGCTATTTCCGGATTGCATGAAAAAAATGTGTAGCTTGTTAGACTTGTTTT
Source organism: Homarus americanus (assembly GCF_018991925.1). Classification (NCBI taxonomy): domain Eukaryota; kingdom Metazoa; phylum Arthropoda; class Malacostraca; order Decapoda; family Nephropidae; genus Homarus; species Homarus americanus. The sequence goes on from NW_024755689.1 coordinate 1,680, forward strand.
TTTTATCCTTAGAATAATGAAAATGTTTTGTACATCAACATACTAAATACCAATATTAGTTTTTTTTACGACAAAAGAAGCTTGGCTGTTTCTGTTCTCCTTTATGGAAAGATGCAGCTTTTGTCTTCTTACAACTTTTAAGTAATTTAACTGCCAAATAGAAATTTTATTGTCACATTTTAGGGTATATTTTTTTATGACTGAATAAACTTGCAGATAGACCTTGTAATGTGGATATGGCTGTCAAATATCTGACTTCGGTAATGAAGTCAAATAGGTCAAGTGAACATTTTTGCTTCGACTCCGCCTTTGTTAGGACCAAGTTATAACAAGTTATTCTGCCAAGTATCCAATAAGTACCCATGACTCAGAGTTAAATAATACCTAACCTAATCTAAGTTCATCAAACTTAATAAAAAAAGTGGGGCAAAAAATAAGTGGTAAAGAAATTTTTTTCTCAGAAAAAGAATTATATTCAGAGGTTTTTTATCCAATACCTTCAGTCGTGATTATTTTGATGCAAAATTAGTAAAATGTATTTAACCCTAACACTGCCTCACCTTACCTAATCTTACCTTACCTTATCTAACCTAACCTAATGTTACCTAACCTAACCAAGCCGCAACGCTCATGACACAATTGAGTTCTCTAGAAAGTTTTAATTTCATTTTCTTTTTTAAAAATACATTTGCAGAGACAACAAACTTTTGATAATTATTTCTCCAACATATCTATAAATCTGTTGATGATATATAAATTTAGGATAGGTTAGGTTTGGTGTGATTAGGATAGGTTAGGCTAGTTTAGGATAGTCTAAGTTAGCTTAGGAAAGGCTAAGTTAGGTTACGATACACTAGGTTAGGTTTTAATCTGCATGATATTTTTACTGAACTTTTAAACGATGTTATAATCCTGGCAGCAGGGTATCGATCACGAAAATAACACTTTGGTAGTTATAACATTTGATAAAGTTTATTATTACTGTAACATGAAACAAATCACTATAGCTGTACTTATCAATCAGTATTAAATCTGTATTATCTTTGACCATCGCTCATTGGCCAGCTTATCTCTGCACTGTTCTCTGATATAATAAAGTATTGGTGAATGGGAATATTAATCATTTGTGAGTCACTTACTATAAAGGAAACTGTAACGGATTCTATGGACAGTTGGGAATATTTTCACGGAATAAGTCGGAGTAACTCCCCTCTTGCCCAAAAGCGATCCAAGGAGTTAATTCACAGAGCGAAAATCTAGACGAGTCTTCCTTGTTTGTTTTAGGTCATAACAACGAAAAGTTTAATAATGTTTATTACAATGATTCAGGTTTACTGTAATTCTTCTTTTTTATATTTTTAGTATTTTGTAGATTTTTTTCACCCAGTTCATTTCTTGTTTAGATTCATTATTGCAATTATTTTTATTACAGAGTTGAATTAAAAGTTTATATCTAAGTATTTTACAGCTTCACAAATACTTTTATAAAATGTTGATACACACAGTGGACAGTTTTAGTTCTTTCTTGTAATACCTCAGTATTACTCTGTTAAATTCTTACCATTTACACCTGACCATTTATTTATTTATTTTACAAATTGTTTAAAGAGAGAACATCACCAGCAGGATACAGATGATGAAGTAAATAGAAGTTTGCAACCTAACCCTACCCCCCACTGCTACCCCTCCCTCTTGTCCCACATTCTTACTCGTCACTCCTACCCCTTACTCCTACCCCTTACTCCCACCCCTTAATCGCACCCCTTATTCCCACCCCTTATTCCCACCCCTTGCTCCCACCCCTTCCTTCTACCCCTTACTTCTACCCCTTACTCCTACCCCTTACTTCTACCCCTTACTTCTACCCCTTACTCCTACCACTTACTCCTACCACTTACTCATACCCCTTACTCCCACCCCTTGCTTCCACCCCTTGCTTCCACCCTCTTACTCGTACCCCTTGCTCCCACCCCTTACTCCTACCCCTTACTGCCACCCCTTACTGCCACCCCTTACTCCCACCCCTTACTCCCACCCTTAATCCACCCTTAATCCCCTTACTTCCCGCCTTACTCCCCTTATCACCCATACCTCCCCATACTCCCTACCCTTACTCGCACCTTACCACTTTTGCCTCCCACCCTTACTCCCGCCTCCCATCTTCTCCCCTTACTCCCACCTCCCACCTTACTCCTGCCCTTACTCCCACCCCTTACTCCACCCCTATCCCACCCCTTACTCCCATGCCTCCCATGCCCTTACTCCACCCCTTGCTCCCACCGCCTCCCACCCCCTTACTCCACCTTCCTCCTGCCTCCTGCCCTTACTCACCCTTCTCCCACCCTGCTCCCACCCCTTACTCCACCTTACTCCCACCCTTACTCCCACCCCTTACTCCCTTGCCTCCCACCTTACTCACCCCTTACTCCCACCCTTACTCCCACCTTATCACGCCCTACTCCCGCCTCCCATTCTCCCACCCCATACTCCCTTGTACTCCCATACTCCCACCATTCTCCCATCCCATACTCCCACCCCTTACTCACCCCTTACTCCTACCTCTTACTCACCCTTACTCACCCTGCTCCACCTTACTCCCACCCCTTACTCCCACCCCTTACTCCCACCCCTTACTCCCACGCCTTACTCCCACCCTTCACTCCTACCCTTCGCTTCTACCCCCACTGTTACCCCACACTACGCTGGTAATTGAAGACATCATACATTTGTTCACTTAGACACCACTTATTATTCAGGACCTAATGGCTATAATATCAGAGTCATTATTCTTAACTCAACTTTATATATATATCAATTGTCAAAAACCTTCACCACAAGAAAGAAAAGAACAGTCGGGTATGGCAGAAAATGTAATAAGCGAACATGGAGTAAGACATCAAGCTCCATATTGTAAACAAGATCATCGTCATTGTTTATTTATTGCGAGGAAAAATATTGTTCGCAATATAATTATAAAAACCTTCTGTAATTCATTCTCTTCATTACACTAAAAGGTAATGAAATATATAAAGAAAATAGTTTATAAATTACTAAAATAAAAATACGTATAAAAAAGTAAAATAACATCTATTGATGGAATAGAAAAGAATTATATCGTAAGTGGGTAAAAGATTTCTTGGGTAGGTTTTAGAATACAATAACTGTTTTCTGCATTACACCGATGGTTCCAAGTCAGAAATTATCCTTAAGTTTTGTGAATCAGTATTTACAGTTTTTCTTAAAGGGTGACTTAAGTTACGGTCACACGATCCCTTTGATGAGCAATTAATTTGGAGCAAGAAATTACGAGTAATTTCTTCCAAATGTGGTCACACGAGTGGCTCTTGGTTCAGTTACTACAGCAAGAAAAAAAAGTTAACGCCGCTGTGCGAGTAGAAGGGAGACGGAACATCACAACAACAATGCAGACGACGCAGCAGCTATCCTTGGTATTATTGTTATTATTAAAAAGAAATGAGAGAAAGCGAAGAAAAACTATTGGGGACTCGTAAGTAGCTGGCGAGGAGGAGGAACGAGTGTTTAATATAGACTGGTTCAACTATCGTAGTTACAGTAGGGAGGGTTGTTAGTGTGTGGAGAATGACCGGCTGTATGGGCTTGTGTTTTGTAAACAAACACGCCAAAACACCACCCAAATAATAAACTCAGTGTGTCGTAAAAAACTGTTTGTGCATTTTATACATAATGTTATTGATCTATGTTATATATAGCCAAGGTAAATACTCGATAAATAAGCTTCGTGTCATTAAATATGGTATTAACCGGGTTTTGAACCGATAATCTTGCTCGAAATAGTCAAGAAATTGACTATCACGATTGTCAATAAAATGCTTCAAAAACTTGCTCGAATTTCTCGAAAATTGCTCGAAATAACTTTCCGGCAAGAAATTGCTAAAAAAAAATGCGCCCATGTGACCAGTGCTTTAAGAATTGTATGATATCCTCATGGCAATGGAAACACACACACACACACACACTCACCCCATACACAGTCACACACTCACCATGCACAATCACACACACCCATACACACACCGTACATGCACAAACCATACACACACATACACACACACACACACACACCATACATACACACACCATAAACATACACACACCATACACACATACACACACACACACACACACACCATGCACACACCATACAAACAAACAAACACACACCATATACACACACACACACACACACAATGCACACACACACACCATGCACACTCACACACACACACACCATGCACACTCACACCATGCACACACACACACTAATTGTTTTAATTTAGTTCTTGGAACTCTTAAGTGGCAGCGCTTGATGTAAACACTTCTTGGCATTTTCTGTTTATCTAGTAGCAGGTATACACACAGATGTAATATGAGAAAATAAATTATGAATTCTGTCCAGGGAAGTGTTGTGAATATGACCTTGAGATAACACTTGTGTTAAGTGTGAATTTCCCTGTCTAGTGATATGTCCAACTACTACTCTGGGCCGCGAGACAGTGGTAGTGATTACAGATTGCCCACGAGGGGGCTAGTTTATTGGGCACCCCCTTACATCCTGTGCAAGGTGAAGCGCAGAAGCGTTTACAGTGCCCAACTGGGAAGCATGCGGAGTTCATGCTTGCCTTTATGACTCATGCATTAAGGGCGTAAAAGGCCTGAAGGGTCATGGGTTTTGTCAGCAAGTTACATAAAGTGACAATGATGAGTGTGTGGGGGGAAAATTCCCGGTACAATTTATCTGTTTATGGCAAAGTGTGGCAGGTCCCTATTAATGTGAGCGGTGTTTACTGAATCAGCTGACCCTGGCTCGACCTTTTGAGAGACGCAAGCCAAGTGATCTAAGAGTCGTGAATAACATGGTGAATTACTTGGTGTTATTCATTTGGGTGAATATTTGTATAAATCAAAGGTGCTGTCACACACACACACACCACACGTGGCACACCACCAACACACAGTTTCTGAGAAGGAGTTTGAGATTGTATTTAACGAAGTCTTAACTGGGAAAATGTTGTATGGCTTTTGTTATGGGGTAAGTTCTGGCGTGAACATTAAGACTATTTTCATAATTTTTGTAACTAATATTTTTATCTGCCTGGTACAATTATTTATTAATTTGTATTGTAAGTTATGTCTTGATAGTCGATGTAATGTAACAATTTATTTTTGTGTTAATGTTCATATAGATTGGTTCAGTGTTGCGGCTCTGACTCGTCAACGATGTTAATAAGCTCTTGAGTACATACTGCTGGTGAAACTATGTTATATTAACAACACGACAGACAAGTACTATAATACCTTAACATTTAACAATAATTCAGCCTTAATTTAATTTTTTCACCAACTTAAGACACATAACCCAGAAGGAAGTAAGACGGGCAACATAACGCGGGATATCGTGGCTTCACTAAGTGCAAATTATGGAACTTGAGGTAACACATTATGGGAAAATGCGAGCCCTGCTAAGTGGTTCTCCTCAACATGGACGCAAACATCAGATGGACAAAGAAACAGAAGAACCCCGGATATACATTCATTTATTCTACAAAAAAGTTACGTAAACGAGCGTTAAATACGTTTAAGTAATCACAGTTTACGAAGCTGAAGTCGAGATATTAGAAGATGAAGAAGACTTTAGCATATCAGTATACCCCACGACCGGCGCCAGGATGTTAAGTGTGCCATCAGGGTATATTAGCGCTGAGAGACGGGTGCTATCGTGGTATATTAGCATACCTTCACCCTGAATGGTATATCAAAAAGTACAGGATTTACTTCACAGATATTTAGTTATATCTATCGGTATATTATATAAATTATATCAATATATCTGTGTATACCAAATATGGCATCAGAGTATATCACCGTTTGCCATCATATTCTCTAAATAACCTCAAAGTATACCCCCGAATGTTTAATATCATACACTATAAATGACACTGTAGTATGTTAGTATATAATCAGGGTATAACATAAATAATATCAGCATTGTTTAGAATATCATATATATTAAGCGTGAGGAATGGATGTATATGATTCAATATATCACAGTTACATAAAGCGGTATGTCAGCTCATCAGCATATCACTAGAATGACATCAGAGTATAGGACACTATACTCCAATAAATACTGTCAGGTATCTAAGTATATCAGGGTAATCACTGAGAAGTGTCAGAACATATCAGCATATTCCTTGACTGGTAACAAAGCATATCAACATACTCAAAGTATAATCAATGTCTCCGGAATAAACAAGCCAGTGACAGCAGCATATATTTCTGAAAATCAGCTGTGAAATATGTTCAGAACAGCCCAAAGTATACTATAATACTAAGCAACATTTGAAATATACCAGTATACTTCTTAACAGTCAGGGAAAAAATCATTATACAGATTAGTGTCCTCGAAGCAGATCAACTTGTCTCCTGCTTTCTGGGGACCCATTAGTGGCATATCAGTATATCCAAAGAGACACATCGGAGTATATTACCATATCTCCCAAGTGCCATAAAGGGATATCAACATACCTGAGTATATTAACTAGCTCTCATAGTCTTCCACTCTCTCTTAGATCCATCAGAATATGTCAGCATATCACCCTATCTTCTGAAGGTCCAGTTTACCTTGTTCCGAAAGTATGTCGAAGCATACTAACAGATCCCCTGAATGCCTTGAGAACATATCAGTATACTTCTAGGTTAATTCATATCATATCAGTATATCCCCTGAATCTAAGGTATAGCTAACCTCATTTCAAATTATTATTAGAGTATGTTAACATATTCCCTTAGAAGCATACCAGCATATCTCTTATGTCATTACAGTCAACCAGTATACGCTCAGAGATAGATGCAAGCATATCAGGGTATATTAGCATACCCTGTAAGAGAGATATGAGCCTAGCTACATAACCAAGTATATCAGCATACCCCATATGCTCTTATAGTACATCAGCACACCCTCTGAGAGACAGAACCATACCAACATATCAGAACATATTAGTATATCCTTTAGAGTGATATGAACATAATGGCATATCAGATGACAAGAGTATATCAGCATAGTCTTTGAGGAGCATATCAGACCAACCTAGCATAAGCTCTTTAAGATAGATGGGAGCATATCTTAAATAGACTGGAACATACCAGAGCATATTAGCATATTAGCATATTAGCATATTAGCATATTAGCAAGGTGAGGAGGAGGAGGAGGAGGCAGGTGTCCACCGACCAGGTATGCCGATAGTCTGGTGATAATGTGGGTAAAACTGGTGTGTGTGTGTGTGTGTGTGTGTGTGTGTGTGTTCGTTCTCATGTTTATTTCTTGTAAGGTATGTGTCACCTAGCCGGCCATTTTGTTTACATTTTTCGGTCGCTCTAAAATACCATTAAAACAATATTGAGTATAAACGTTTGGCTCAACTGATGATCTCAAACATGTCCCAACTTTTTTTTGCCTCAACTCCACATTCTGTAACTCATTTAGGTAGATGTCCCTCACTACACATACACTGGACTATGTGTAATGTTGCAGCTAATGTGTTATCAAGATATTGCACATTATAAGTTCATGTGTGGTCATTATTATATCAAACGGAGGAATTTTAAAGAGCTATTACACCACCTGTATCATTAGTTGTCGCCAGGTGAAGGAATGTTTAGGTAGATTATATTTTATTTACTGTAATTAAAGTTTCAATACCTAAGACGTTCCACTATAAGAGTCTTTTCAACCTCAGGTAAGGTCTAAAGACTTTCTACTCTAGGTCTTACACCCTGGAGTAGCTGTATCGTCCACATAGGTAATTACTCCACAAGGAACTACAAGTTACACCTTGATGTAATACTTCATTTATTGCCAAACTTTATAGGGAAATATTTTTTCACAAAGAATTTCAAGTTACAATTTCACATAACAAGTCACATTACAAACGTTCCTTCGGCTTACAGTTAAACTTTGCAATGTCAAGATATTTTTTTCACTGCAGAGGAAAGTATGCGTCATCATCACCACACACACACACACAAAGACAAAACTCCTGTATCCAGATTCTCAAAAGTTTATAAATTAAATTCTTCCCTAAAATTAAACAGACAATACATCTATTTATCATAGAGTATGTGAACAATATCGACGCCATATTGGTTACCATCTTTGAGTTATATAATTAGTTAGCTTCATAGTGTTAATTATTTAGTTAAAAAGGAAAAATAATCTACTAGTGTGTGTTGTGACCAAAATATATCAACATTGTATTTACTTTCTCCTCCAGGGGGCACTAAGTCTAGAAAAATGACACAATTGACATCTACATAAAGTGACTGATCAAGGGTAGATATTGGCTACCTTTTGTGTTACTTTGAGGTCGTAAGAACACACAGAGCTGCTCTTAAGGATGTTTACCACAATACACCTCAACCAGTTTCTCATTCACTAAGGTCAAACAATAAATCTGGTTCACAAGATACACCGTAAATTTTATTAGAATACAATAATCAATTACTGTATTATTGTATTGAGGCGAATAGTCTTATGGTGTTAAGATGTGTTCTTAAGCCACGAAGGTAAACAAAAGGTATTCAATATCTGCCTTGGTTGACGATGATCTGTAGACGTTAGCAAGTCCTCCTCCTCCTGCTCTCGAGTAAGGTAAAGAAGGCCTCACCTGACCAAAATTGTTAATTAAGATAGATTACCTGAAGATTAACCCTCCCAGCTTATTTCAACTAATGATTAACCTAACGCTACTTGGGAAGTTAAGTTAGGTTAGGTTAGGTTAGGGTAGGGTAGGGTAGGGTAGGGTAGGGTAGGGTAGGGTAGGTCAGATCAGGTCAGGTCAGGCAGTGCCAGTGTAGTTAATCTTGAGGTAAAATATACTAGAGGCTAATCTTCACATGAGCCAGTAAGACACTTTGACGGAGGCGGTTACGTACAACAGGAAAGCTCTGATAACATATAATGTACAGTATATACCGTTTAAGTTGCGTCAGCAACTCTATACACCACTTATT
>NW_024755690.1:0-7298 GCF_018991925.1 Homarus americanus
ATAGGGGCCCTGATCGAGGCCCTGATCAAGTATAACAAAGACCCCTAATCGAGTATAACAAATTCCCTGATCGAGTATAACAAAGTTCCTGGTCGAGTATAACCTTATCCACTGATCGAGCATAACAAAGCCCCCTCATCGAGTATAGAAAGCACCCTGATCGAGTATAACAAAGGCCCTGATCGAGTATAACAAAGGACCCTGATGGAGTATAACAAAGGCCCTGATCGAGTATAACAAGGCCCTGATCGAGGTACAACAAAGGCCCTAATCGAGTATAACAAAGTCCTGATCGAGTATACCAAAGATCCCAAATCGAGTATAACAAAGTCCACTAATCGAGTATAACAAATTCCCTGATCGAATATAACAAAGCCCGGGATCGAGTATAACAAAGGCCAATATCGAGTATAACAAAGGCCATTATCGAGTATAACAAGGCCCTAATCGAGTATAACAAGGCCCTGATCGAGGTATAATAAAGACCTCTGATCGAGTATAACAAAGTCCCTAATCTATTATATCAAGGCCGTGATCGAGGCCCTGATCAATAACAAAGTCCCTGGTCAGGTATAACAAAGTCCCCTGGTCGAGTATAACAGGCCCTTCATCGAATAACAAAGTCCCTGATCGGGTATAACAAATTCCCCTGATCAGGTATAACAAAGTCCTGATCGGGTATAACAAAGTCCCTAGATCGAGTATAACAAAAGTCTCCTGATCGAGTATATCAAAATCACCTGATCGAGTATAACAAAGCCCTTCATCGAGTATTTCAAGCCCCCTCATCGAGTATTTCAAAGCCCCCTCTTCGAATATTTCTAAGCCCCCTCATCGAATATAATAAAGTCCCCTGATCGAGAGTAGTAACAAGGTCCTCTGATCGAGTATAACAAATTCCCTGATCGAGTATAACAAAGCCCCGTGATCGAGTATAACAAAGTCCTTATCGAGTATAACAAAGACCTGTTATCGAGAATAACAAAAGCCCTGATCGAGGCCCTCATCAAGTATAACAAAGACCCTAATCGAGTATAACAAATTCCCTGATCGAGGTATAACAAAGTCCGCTGATCGAGTATAACAAAGTCCACTGATCGAGTATAACAAAGTCCCTGATCGAGTAAAGTCCCTGGTCGAGTATAACAAAGTCGCTTGGTCGAGTATAACAAAGCCCCTCATCGAGTATAACAAAGTTCCCTGATCGAGTATAACATATCCCTGATCGAGCATAACAAAGCACCCTCATCGAGTATATGAAAGCCCCCTCATCGAGTATAACAAAGGCCCCTCATCGAGTATAACAAAGGACCCTGATCGAGTATAACAAAGCCCCCTGATCGAGTATAACAAATGCCCCTGACCGAGTATAACAAAAGCCCCTCATCGAGTATTACAATGGCCCCTGATCGAGTATAACAAAGGCCCTGATCGAGGCCCCTGATCAAGTATAACAAAGTACTCTGGTCGAGTATAACAAAGTCTCTGGTCGAGTATAACAAAATCCCTGATTGGAGTATAACAAAGTCCTGATCAGAGTATAACAAAGTCCCTGGTCGAGTATAACAAAGTCCCTGGTCGAGTATAACAAGCCCACTCATCGAGTATAACAAAGGCCCAGATCGAATATAGCAAAGCCCCTGATCGAGTATAACAAATGCCTAATCGAGTATAACAAAGAACACTGATCGAAATTAACATAGTCACCTGATCGAGTATAACAAAAGCCACTCATCGAGTATTACAAAGGCCCTCATCGAGTATAACAAAGACCATTGATCAGGCCCTGATCAAGTATAACAAAGACCCTAATCGAGTATAACAAATTCCCTGATCGAGTATAACAAAGGTTCCTGGTCGAGTATAACAAAGTCCCTGGTCGAGTATAAAAGCCCTTATCGAGTATAACAAAGTCCCTGATCGAGTATAACAAACGCCCTAATCAGGTAACATAGTCCCTGATCGAGTATAACAGGTCTTGTATCAGGGCCCCTGATCGAGTATTACAAGGCCCCTGATCGAGTACAACAAAGGCCCCTAATCGAGGTATAACAAAGTCCCTGATCGAGTAAAACAAAGTCCCTGATCGTGTATAACAAAATCCCTGATCGAGTATAACAAATTCCGGATCGAGTATAACAAAGTCCCTTCATCAAGTATAACAAAGTCCCTGATCGAGTATAACAAAGGCCCTCATCGAGTACAACAAGGCCCCTGATCGTGTACAACAAAGGCCCCTGATCGGAGTATATAACAAAGGACCCTGATCGAGTATAACAAAGGCCCCTGATCGACTATAACAAAGGCCCTGATCGAGTACAACAAAAGGCCCTGATCGGAGATTACAGAGGCCGCTAATCAAGTATAACAAAGGCCTCTGATCAAGTATAACAAGGTCCCTAATCGAGTATAACAAAGGCCCTTATCGAGTATTACAAGGCATCTGATCGAGTATAACAAAGGCCCTGATCGGGTACAACAAAGGCACCTGATCGAGTACAACAAAGGCCCTGATCGAGAGTATAACAAAGGCCCTGATCGAGTATAAAAGGGACCCTGATCGAGTATAACATCGTCCCTGATCGAATATAAAAAAGCCCTCATCGAGTATTACAAAGGCCCTGATCGAGAATAACAAAGGCCCCTCATCGGGGCCACTGATCAAGTAAAACAACACCCTAATCAAGTATAACAAATTCCCTTGATCGAGTATAACAAAGGCCGCTGAAGGAGTATAACAAAGTCGACTGATCGAGTATAACAAAGTCCCCTGATCGAGAATAACAAAGTCCCCTGATCGAGTATAACAAAGGCCCCTGATCGAGTACAACAAAGGCACCTGATCGAGTATAACAAAGGAACCTAATCGAGTATAACATATCCCCTGATGGAGCATAACAAAGCCCCCTCATCCAGTACAGCAGAGCCCCCTGATCGAGTATAACAAAGGCCCCTGATCGAGTATAACAAAGGCCCCTGATCGAGATTAGCAAAGGCCCTGATCGAGTATAAATAGTCCACTAATCGAGACTAACAAAAGCCCCCTCATCGAGTATTACAAAGGCCCCTGATCGAGTATAACAAAGGCCCTGATCGAGGCCCTGATCAAGAATATAACAAAGTCCCCTGGTCGAGTATAACAAAGTCCCTGGTCGAGTATAACAAAGCTATTTTATCGAGTATAACAAATTACCTGATCGAGTAAAACAATGTCCCTGATCGAGTATAACAAAGTATTTTATCGAGTATAACAAAGTCTAGATCGAGTATAACAAAGTCTCTGATCGAGTATAACTAAAGGTCCACTCATCGAGGTATAACAAAGTCAACTAATCGAGTATAACAAATTCCTTTCATCAGTATAAAAAGCCCGTGATCGAGTATAACAAAGTCCCCTGATCGGGTATAAAACACCTCTTATCGAGTATAACAATGCGCTCGTGTGCACAGGCTGATCGGTAGCAAGGCCCTGAACAAGGCCTGACAGTATAACGAGCCTTTCGTATTATGATCGAGTATAACAAAGGCCCCTGATCGAGTATAACAAAGGCCCCTGATCGAGTATAAAAATGGCCCCTGATCGAGTATAACATAGTCCCCTAATCGAGACTAACAAAAGCCCCTCATCGAGTATTACAAAGAACCCTGATCGAGTATAACAAAGGCCCCTGATCGAGGCCCCTGATCAAGTATAACAAAGTCCCCTGGTCGAGTATAACAAAGTCCCCTGGTCGAGTATAACAAAGCTATTTTATCGAGTATAACAAAGTACCCTGATCGAGTATAACAAATTCCCCTGATCGAGTATAACAATGTCCCCTGATCGAGTATAACAAAGTCCCTAGATCGAGTATAACAAAGTCTCCTGATCGAGTATAACAAGGTCCACTCATCGAGTATAACAAAGTCAACTAATCGAGTATAACAAATTCCTTTCATCGAGTATAAAAATGCCCAGTGATCGAGTATAACAAAGTCCCCTGATCGAGTATAGCAAAGCCCCCTAATCGATTATAACAAAGGCCCTGATCGAGTACAACAAAGGCCCCTGATCGAGTATAACAAAGGACCCTAATCCAGTATCGCATAGTCCCCTGATCGAGTATAACAAAAGCCCCTCATCGAGTATTACAATAGCCCCTCATCGAGTATAACAAAGGCCCCTGATCGAGGCCCGTGATCAAGTATAACAAAGTCCCCTGGTCGAGGATAACAAAGTCCCCTGGTCGAGTATAACAAAGCCCCTTTATCGAGTATAACAAAGTCCCCTGATCGAGTATAACAATGTCCCCTCATCGAGTATAACAAAGGCCCCTAATCGAGTACAACATAGGCTCCTGGTCGAGTAAAACAAAGCCCCCTGATCGAGTATTTCAAAGCCCCCTCATCGAGTATAACAAAGTTCCCTGATCGAGTGTAACAAATTCCCAGGATCGAGTACAACAAAGTCATCTGATCGAGTATAACAAAGTCCACTAATTGAGTGTAACTAATTCCCCTGATCGAGTTTAACAAAGCCCCGTGATCTAGTATAACAAAGTCACCTGATCGAGTATAACAAAGACCATTTATCGAGTATAACAAAGGCCCCTGATCGAATACAACAAAGGCCCCTGATCTTGTATAACAAAGGACCCTGATCTTGTATAACAAAGGCCCCTGATCGACTATAAAAAGGCCCCTGATCGAGTACAACAAAGGCCCCTGATCGAGTATAACAAAGTCCCCTGATCGAGTATAACAAAGATCCCAAATCGAGTATAACAAAGTCCACTAATCGAGTATAACAAAGTTCCCTGATCGAGTATAACATATCCACTGATCGAGCATAACAAAGACCCCTCATCGAGTATAGCAAAGCCCCCTCATCGAGTATAACAAAGGCCCCTGAACGAGTATAACAAAGGACCCTGATCGAGTATAACAAAGGCCCCCGATCGACTATAACAAAGGCCCCTGACCGAGTACAACAAAGGCCCCTGATCGAGTATAACAAAGTCCCCTGATCGAGTATAACAAAGATCCCAAATCGAGTATAACAAAGTCCACTAATCGAGTATAACAATTCCCTTGATCGAGTATAACAAAGCCCCGGGATCGAGTATAAGTATAACAAAGGCTGATCGAGTATAACAAAGCCCCGGGATCGAGTATAACAAAGGCCATTATCGAGTATAACAAAGGCCTCTGATGGAGGCCACTGATCAAGTATAACAAAGACCCCTAATCGAGTATAACAAATTCCCTTGATCGAGTATAACAAGGTCCGCTGATGGAGTATAACAAAGTCCACTGATCGAGTATAACAAAGCCCCCGCATCGAGTATAACAAAGTTCCCTGATCGAGTATAACATATCTCCTGATCGAGCATAACAAAGCCCCCTGATCGAGTATAGCAGAGCCCCCTGATCGAGTATAACAAAGGCCCCTGATCGAGTATAACAAAGGCCCCTGATCGAGTATAACAAAGGCCCCTGATCGAGTATAACATAGTCCCCTAATCGAGAATAACAAAAGCCCCTCATCGAGTATTACAAAGGCCCCTGATCGAGTATAACAAAGGCCCCTGATCGAAGCCCCTCATCAAGTATAACAAAGTCCCCTGGTCGAGTATAACAAAGTCCCCTGGTCAAGTATAACAATGCTCCTTCATCGAGTATAACAAAGTCCCCTGATCGAGGATAACAAATTCCCCTGCTCGAGTACAACAAAGGCCCCTGATCGAGTACAACAAAGGCCCCTGATCGAGTATAACGAAGCCCCCTGATCGAGTATAGCAAAGCCCCCTGATCGATTATAACAAAGGCCCTGATCGAGTATAACAAAGGCCCTGATCGAGTATAACAAAGGACCCTGATCCAGTATAACATAGTCCCCTGATCGAGTATAACAAAAGCCCCTCAGCGAGTATTACAACCGCCCTGATCGAGTATAACAAAGGCCCCTGATCGAGGCCCCTGATCAAGTATAACAAAGACCCCTAATCGAGTATAACAAATTCCAGTGATCGAGTATAACAAAGTCCCCTGATTGAGTATAACAAAGTCCCCTCATCGAGTATAACAAAGTTCCCTGATCGAGTATAACATATCCCCTGATCGAGCATAACAAAGCCCCCTCATCGAGTATAGCAATCCCCCTGATCGAGTATAGCAAAGGCCCCTGATCGAGTATAACAAAGGACCCTGATCGAGTATAACAAAGGCCCCTAATCGAGTATAACATAGTCCCCTGATCGAGTATAACAAAAGCCCTTCATCAAGTAATACAATGGCCCCTGATCAAGTATAACAAAGGCCCGTGATCGAGGCCCGTGATCAAGTATAACAAAGTCCCCTGGTCGAGTATAACAATGTCCCGTGGACAGGTATAACAAATTCCCCTGATCGAGTATAACAAAATCCCCTGATCGAGTATAACAATGTCCCCTGATCGAGTATAACAAAGGCCCTTCATCGAGTACAACAAAGGCCCCTGGTCGAGTACAACAAAGTCCCCTGATCGAGTATAACAAAGCCCCTTCATCGAGTATAACAAAGCCCCCTGATCGAGTATTTCAAAGCCCCCTCATCGAGAACAACAAAGTCCTCTGATCGAGTATAACAAAGTCCACTAATTGATTGTAACAAATTCCCCTGATCGAGTATAACAAAGCCCCATGATCGAGTATAACAAAGTCCCCGGATCGAGTATTAAAAAGACCTGTTATCGAGTATATCAAAGGCCCCTGATTGAGTACAACAAAGGCCCCTCAACGAGTACAACAAAGGCCCCTAATCGAGTATAACGAAGCCCCCTGATCGAGTATAGCAAAGCTCCCTGATCGAGTATGACAAAGGCCTCTCATCGAGTATTACAAAGGCCCCTCCTCGAGTATAACAAAGGCCCTTGATCGAGGCCCCTGATCAATTATAACAAAGACCCCGAATCGAGTATAGCAAATTCCCCTGATCGAGTATAACAAAGTTCCCTGATCGAATATAACAAAGGCCACTGATCAAGTATGACAAAGACCTCTGATCGAGTATAACAAATTACCCGGATCGAGTATACCAAAGTCCCTTCATCAAGTATAACAAAGTCCCCTGATCGAGTATAACAATGTCCCCTGATCGAGTATAACAAAGGCCCCTGATCGAGTACAACAAAGGCCCCTGGTCGAGTACAACAAAGTCCCCTCATCGAGTATAACAAAGTCCCCTGATCGAGTATAACAAATTCCCCGGATCGAGTACAACGAAGCCCCCTGATCGAGTATAGCAAAGCACCCTCATCGAGTATAACAGCGCCCCTGGAT
>NW_024755691.1:0-22500 GCF_018991925.1 Homarus americanus
ATCAGTATACTTCGTTCAATTTACGTATTGCTGCTGGGTCTTACTTTATTCGGCCACAATCTTGATCTCTTATTATACTAAAAGGGTGCCATGGTCTTGGCAATGGATGAAAGGTAGGATAGACCAGCCAGGTAAGTCCAGAGCAACACAAGATATCTGCACTCACTCTTTCGGGGCTCGTCCCCAAATATGCTCCTCTACAGTTAATAAGTGCACCAATTTCCTAGCAATCATTTTATCAATCGCTGACCTAATAGCTAGTACAAAAATTATATTGAAATACTAATTTCCTTATCTATTACAAGGATCGACCAAATTTTAATAATCATTATGTTTCATCACTGACAGCAAAATGATTTTTTTTAATAGGGCTTGCAATAGATTTTCTATCTGGATCCACGCCTGGAACTAGATATGTCTTCCAAAGGCTACGGGATGTGTGGAAATCAGGTTGTCAACGACACTGCCGAGGACTGTGGCTCTCATCAAGAACGTGGTCTCAAGTGGATGCAGAACTCGCCTTCTGTTCCACGGGTCAGTGGTCGATCCCAGGCATTTCCAGTTCCCCAGCTGTAAATGCGTTTTCAAAGTTTACAACTTGGGAAAGTGAATGCACGATCAGGTGCAGTACCAGCCATCCTGCCTCCTTTAATGTACTGAAGCTTGGTATACAGTGTGCTGCATCTTTGTGTCCCAAACAGGCAGTCATGCCTATCTTCATGTTTTGATCAGTTGTTTATCATGGCATCGGTCAGTAGTGTTCATAGAAATGTTACTGTAGGTATTTTATTACCACATTTTTGAATGTTAGATCTCTGCAGTAATGTGAATGGGGTTTATACAACAAAGCTAATTACAGTGTATCAGCATACCCAGACTGCTAATCAATTTTACAGCGTGCCTGACTTTTTATATATAATCTAAAATCTCCAAATGAGGAGAATTTGATAATCAATCAATTCAGGCAAAACATCCTTAAGTATTAAGGTAAGAAATACTGCAGCTATTTATCTCTTAATTATAATGATTATGAAGATTACATTTCAAATGGTAGTAATCTTGTATTTTTTAAACCTATAGCCCATGGTGATGATGGAATACCATAAAATTGGAGTAATCACGAAATACATGTACCTGTACAGTACGAATTGATACAATACTGTAATGGAACAATTTGATTAATACAGAATTGGACAATTGCTGTAACTATAAAGTTAAATCGATAGGTATTAAAATACGATTGTTATATTACCCAGTATGTGAAAGCTATATTATGAATAATCATATATGACAATGGTATTAGATAGACATTTACGAATACTGACAATTCTTTCAATCCTGATAATTTATAATCTGGGTAACTTACAATATAAATTTGAAAGGTATAGTCGATAAATTGGAGTTTGTTGCTCCATGAAAAAATTGTATGTGCCAAGCTACAGCTTCTCGATTACTTTCAACTTTATTAGATTTTATGATTAGATCCTAAACATTTAAAACCGAGTGTTAGTTCATTCAGGACCAGACTTCGGCCTTCACTGGCGCATGCAGATACATTCTGGCAGTACATATCAATACTTGCCAATAATGTGTAACAGAAAGGTGCTAACGTAAACTCAACGGCTAACGAAGCCGATCCCAGTGGCAAGTGGATAAAAGATAAAAGGTAACTCATCATCTTAAACACAGACTGAAACCTTGACAAATATTAATTGCTGTACTGGCCATATCTTATAATATATTCTACTGAATGCTTTAATATATCTAAAATTCTAGAATATGCTGCATTTTAGAAAATATATTATATGAACCTTAATTACAAATAAACAAGTTCTGGCTATAAAAATGTAATTTAAGAAGTCCTTACAATTTCATGGAACCTCATCCTTATCACATACTTTGGTTTATTGAGGTTTGGTGAATGTGTTATCATGTTAAACAAAGTTATTTGTTTGACTATTTCTCATCGTACCCATGTTTCTATAGATTGCTCTATCAAAGTTTCACAAGACTTTTTTAGGCAAAGTACAATCATGGTTGGGCAGATTATCTTGTGCCAAATTAATAGTCGAGAATATATTAGTCCTGGAAGTCAGGAGGCCTGGTTGGAAACATATTTTTGTTATTTCGCATTGTCGTGAATCTGGGTAAAATGGGAAGATAAGAATGGATGGAAATGGTCCTGGAGTGAGAGCTTTTCATAAGTCCAAGGTCATGTTTCTTTAGATGTCATTTAGGGACACAGTTGTGTAGTGTGGCTGACAGATAAATTAATTGGACACTTTTGTGCGAATATTGCATTTGTCTTGACAGGAATATGTGAGGTTAGAACAAGGAAAATATTGGTATGATAGGAGGAAGGTGTTACTTGTATGCCCATATGGGTGAAAGGTATCAATTATTACCTCTAAATCTTTCTATTATTTTTAAATCAATGGACTGCGCATCTGTTTATTTGTAAACAATATACTTTAAAGACATGTAAATGTTGTGAGTGTCCTAAGTAAAACATCTTGGTGCAGACGTTTGAGAGTGGTGAGAACCATGGAAAATAATGCAATTAAGATTCAAGCAGTCTGATTAGGTGATAATTGCGTGACTCTCTTTGAGTCACCACTAGTATCATATGTGTAGCTAAGCACTAATGGAGAATCCTTTATAAAGCTTCAAATGCAGTACTGGAAGGATCTTCCGGTCACAGAATGGTGAATAAACGAGACAAACTTGCTGATAAAGAGGGCAAAAGAAAGTGACTGGCAACTGGAAGGTAGACCTGAAAGCTATGTGTTCATCAGTTGTGGAAACAGTGCTATAGTGAATATGCTGGCCAACTATACATAAAATGGCAAGGTAGTCAATGAAGAAGCAAACATTGAGTGGCTGTGAGAGATAAGAAGAAAATGCATGTGCTAAACTAACTCATGAGAGGATAACAACAAGAGGCAATGAAGTAGCAGGTAGGATTGGAGGTAGGGATCGTCGAGGCATCATAGTTGAAAGGAACACCAATAACCATGCAAATACACACAAAGTGTGTCCAGAAGTTAACGGTCTCATTTGTGGCATTGAAAAGTGATGCAACTGCCTGATTACGGACAATTCTCATGTCTGTACCAGTGATGATGCCCGTTCTCGAAGTGGTTCTGAAACTCCTCTACTCTTTTCACTGGGATTCTTCCTTCTCGCAGGCGGCCTGTCACATCCCTAGCCTCATAATCGACCAGTCATACCCACATTTGGAAACATTTTATATCTTCTGGCCACACAAGTTGTCTTGAAACTGATTTACTGCCACAAGTGCAGCTCAGTGGGCTTGTTCTCGTAATGCTAACTTTCAACAAAATACTGTAGTACAGAAGGACAGCAGGTGGACAGTGAAATGTTGATGGTAATCCAAACTGTGATGAATAGAATGTTGATGATGGTGAGTGGGCGAGGGTAGTTAGGATGCTGTATATGCAGCAGCGCTTGGCTTCTGCAGCTGCCCTCTCTAATCACCTGGCCATCATACCTGGGAATAAAAGACAATGTTAAACCTATGTGGAAAATTAGGTAATTTTAGTATCATCAATGATTATACCTAAGTGATAGATTGAGAATGTCAATAGAGGACTACCAAACTGTGGTGGCATTAAACAATTGCCGCGGGAGACTAGAATGCCTACAATTGACAAGGTTATACTACAAAATGTGCAGACTATAATTTATACATCACGATATTTACCGGGGTCCCTGCCAAGGTTTTCAGAAGGCCTGGGGTTGGGTATGCAGAATGATTGACAAAATGCATATGTTGCATGATTAATATTGAGTTTTGGTCATTTTTTGGTGGCATTTCAACAGTTTAGATAATAAACTGCACCATCATTATACACTTGTAGTACTATTTTATACCAAATATACTAAATTGTCTTTCGATTATGGTTTATAGTATATGATAATAGAGTTTACCCCACAAAATTCTGGCTATGACACTAACTCATCCGGGCTAGTGAGCTTGTCCCAATTCAAATTAATATTTGTTTTTTTTTTCTGAAGGTTAATTTTAAGCATCTTGAAGGAAATAAACATATTCTACATAGAAAATAAAATTTATGCAACAGCGGAACCTTGGGCCACTGACAATTTCTCATCAGGTCTACTTAAATGACTTCCACAGAAAGAACCATTTACTCTGTGTACTATTTTTTTATACAACTAGTAACTTTGAATACAAAGAATCTTTATTTATATATCTAAGGGTAGCGTCCTAGCGTGGATAATGAACTTTTCATGAGTGCAAGCAGTGTGTGGCAATTAATGGTACAAAGTGTCATGTGTACCCATAACAAGTGGTAGCCACCTGCTATCTACCCCTCCTACTTTTCTTCCCGTTTCCTTTTTACTTCTCTCTCTCTCTCCTTTCCCAGAGCAAAGTCATTTGCCACTTTACTTCATTATCATCTCATCATCATCAACAAGCGGGGTACCACAAGGTGTATTAGGCCGTTGTTTGTTGTTTCATAAATGGTATTCCGAAGCACTACACTCATCCTCAAATTTTGCAGACTATCCTTTGCTATTCATAAAATTATGAGCAAAACAGATTGAGAGCTACATAAAGATCTTTGTCGGTTTTAGAGTGGTCAAAGGAATGGCTGTTTGATTCAATATTACAAAATACAAAAGATACCTGGCTCATACCAACGGTACGAAGATACAACACTGACTGAGACTAAATGTGATAATGGACCTGGTGTGTACAGTATGTTGACAACGAACTGAAGTTCTCGGACCATTGTGCAAGAAGAGGTGTTCATATTTCTAGACGACCGTCCTTCTAACGCTCTTCAAAAGTGAGGTGCTTCTCTATTTGGAGTTTTGTCACGCCTGGTGCATGCCTGTGATATGCTATAATACTAAACGGTGGAACACTGTACAGATCCCTCCGCCAGCAGTACATAGCTCCTCCAACAGGTACAGATCTTCTCCAACAGTACAGATGTTCATCCAACAGTACAGGTCTCCTCAACAGTACAGATCTCCTCCAACATGTGACATATCTCCTCAACAGAACAGGTCTCCTCAACAGTAGGTCTCCTCCAACAGTACAGATCTCTTCTAACAGTACAGATCTCCTCCAACAGTACATATCTCCTCCAACAGTGCAGGTCTCCTCCAACAGTACAGGTCTCCCTCAACAGTACAGGTCTCTTCTAACAGTACAGATCTCTCCAACAGTACAGGTCTCCTCCAGTGGTCTCCTCAACAGTACAGGTCTCCTCCAACAGTACAGATCTCCTCAATACATATCTCCTCCAACAGAACAGGTCTCCTCCAACAGTACAGGTCTCCTCCAACAGTACAGATCTCCTCCAACAGTACATATCTCCTCCACACAGTACAGGTCTCCTCCAACAGTACAGGTCTCCTCCAACAGACCAGATCTCTTCTAACAGTACAGATCTCCTCCAACAGTACATATCTCCTCCAACAGACAGGTCTCCTCCAACAGTACAGGTCTCCTCAACAGTACAGATCTCTTCTAACAGTACAGATCTCCTCAACAGTACAGGTCTCCTCCAATAGTACAGGTCTCCTCCAACAGTACAGGTCTCCTCCAACAGTACAGATCTCCTCCAACAGTACATTATCTCCCAACAGAACAGGTCTCCTCCAACAGTACAGTCTCCAACAGTACAGATCTCTTCTAACAGTACAGATCTCCTCCAACAGTACAGGTCTCAATAGTACATATCTCCTCCAACAGAACAGGTCTCCTCAACAGTACAGGTCTCCTCAACAGTACAGATCTCTTCCAACAGTACAGATCTCCTCAACAGTACAGGTCTCCTCCAATAGTACAGGTCTCCTCCAACAGTACAGGTCTCCTCCAACAGTCAGAGTCTCCTCCAACAGCAGAGTCTCCTCCAACAGTACAGTCTCTCCAACAGTACAGATCTCCTCCAACAGTAGGTCTCCTCCAACAGTACAGATCTCCTCTAGGTAGATCTCCTCCAACAGTACAGGTCTCCTCCAATAGTACAGGTCTCCAACAGTACAGTCTCCTCCAACAGTACAGGTCTCCTCCAACAGTACAGATCTCCTCCAACAGTACAGGTTTCCTCCAACAGTACAGTCTCCTCAACAGTACAGATCTCCTCAACAGTACAGATCTCTCCAACAGTACAGATCTCCTCCAACAGTACAGATCTCCTCCAACAGTACAGATCTCCCCCCAGTACAGGTCTCCTCCAACAAGTACAGGCCTCATCCAACAGTACAGATCTTCTCCAACAGTACAGGTCTCTCCAACAGATCTGCTCTCCAACAGTACAGGTCTCATCCAACAGTACAGATCTTCTCCAACAGTACAGGTCTCCTCCAATAGTACATATTCTCCTCCAACAGCACAGATCTCCTCCAGCAGTACAGATCTCCTCCAAAAGTACAGATCTCCTCCAACGAACAGATCTCCTCAACAGTACAGGTCTCCTCCAACAGTACAGATCTCCTCCAACAGTACAGATCTTCCCCAACAGTACAGGTCTCCTCCAACAGTACAGGCCTCATCAACAGTACAGATCTTCTCAACAGTACAGGTCTCCTCCAACAGCACAGATCTGCTCAACAGTGGTCTCATCCAACAGTACAGATCTTCTCCAACAGTACAGGTCTCCTCCAACAGTACATATCTCCTCCAACAGCACAGATCTCCTCAGCAGTACAGATCTCCTCCATACAGATCTCCTCCAACAGACAGATCTCCTCCAACAGTACAGGTCTCCTCCAACAGTACAGATCTCCTCCAAAGTACAGGTCTCCTCCAAAGGTACAGATCGCCTCCTCAACTATAATTCACTAGTTCTCATAGCAACAGGGATGAATTACCCATAACGCACAAATTTAATTTTATCTCGATTGATATTTTCATCTTTAAAATATATATGACTTCAAAACTAAATAATGACTATATTAAATAAACAGTCTGCTCTACTCTACCTGGCTGGTTCCATCACTGACATTATGGTGCTGGACTAGACTTAATGGTCCCTGGTCCATCACTGACATTATGGTGCTGGACCAGACTTAGTGAGGTCCCTGGTCCATCACTGACATTATGGTGCTGGACCAGACTTAGTGAGGTCCCTGGTCCGCCACTCTCACATTATGGTACTGGACCAGGCTTAGTGAGGTCCCTGTCCACCACTGACATTATGGTGCTGGACCAGACTTGAGGAGGTCCCTGTCCATCACTGACATTACGGACCAGACTTAGTGAGGTCCCTGGTCCGCCACTCTCATATTATGGTGCTGGACCAGACTTAGTGAGGTCCTGGTCCGTTACTCCTCATATTATGGTGCTGGACCAGACTTAGGAGGTCCCTGTCCATCACTCACATTATGGTGATGGACCAGACTCATTGATGGCTGGTCCGCCACTCTCACATTATGGTACTGGACCAGGCTTAGTGAGGTCCCTGGTCCACCACTGACATTATGGTGCTGACCAAACTTGTGAGGTCCATGGTCCGCCACTCTCACATTATGTTGCTGGACCAGACTTAGTGAGGTCCTTGATCCATCACTCCCACATTATGGTGCTGGACCAGACTTAGTGAGGTCCCTGGTCAATCACTGACATTATGGTGCAGGACCAGACTTAGTGGAGGTCCCTGGTCCATCACTGACATTATGGTGCTGGACCAGACTTAGCGAGGTCCCTGGTCCATCACTCTCACATTATGGTGCTGGACCAGACTAGGAGGTCCCTGGTCCGTTACTCATATTATGGTGCTGGACCAGACTTAGTGGAGGTCCTCTGGTCCATCACTCACATTATGGTGCTGGACCAGGTAGTGAGGCTCCCTGGTTCGTCACTCACATTATGGTGCTGGACCAGACTTACTCTGATCCATCACTCTACATTATGGTGCTGGACCAGCTTAGTGAGGTCCCTGGTCCGTCACTCAAACATTATGGTGCTGGACCAGACTTAGTGAGGTCTCTGGTCCATCACTGACATTATGGTGCTGGACCATACTTAGTGAGGTCCCTGCTCCGTCACTCTCACATTATGGTGCTGGACCAGACTTGAGTGAGGTCTCTGGTCCATCACTCACATTATGGTGCGACCAGGATTAGTGAGGGTCCCTGGCCGCCACTCTCACATTATGGTGCTGACCAGGCTTAGGAGGTCCCTGGTCCATCACTGACATTATGGTGCTGACCAGACTTAGTGAGGTCCCTGGTCCGACACTCTCACTTTGGTGCTGAACCAGACTTAGTGAGGGTCCCTGGTCCATCACTCTCACATTATGGTGCTGGACCAGACTTAGGGAGGTCCCTGGTCCATCACTGAAATTATGGTGCTGGACCAGACTTAGTGAGGTCCTGGTCCACCACTCTCATTATGGTGCTGGACCAGACTCAGGAGGTCCCTACTCCGTCACTCTCACATTATGGTGCTGGACCAGACTTAGTGAGGGTCCCTGATCCATCACTCTCACATTATGGTGATGGACCAGACTCGTTGAGGTCGCTGGTCAGTCACTCTCATTATGGTGCTGGACCAGGCTTAGTGAGGTCCCTGGTCCACCACTGACATTATGGTGCTGGACCAGACTTAGTGAGGTCCATGGTCCGCCATTCTCACATTATGTTGCTGGACCAGACTTAGTGAGGTCCTGATCCATCACTCCCACATTATGGTGCTGGACCAGACTTGGTGAGGTCCCTGGTATAACACTGACATTATGGTGCTGGACCAGGTTTAGTGAGGTCCCTGGTCCACCACCATTATGGTGCTGGACCAGACTTAGTGAGGTCCCTGGTCCATCACTGACATTATGGTGCTGGACCAAACTTAGTGAGGTCCCTGGTCCATCACTGACATTATGGTGCTGGACCAGACTTAGGGAGGTCCCTGGTCCACCACTCACATTATGGTGCTGGACCAGGCCTTAGTGAGGTCCTGCTCCGTCACTCTCACATTATGATGCTGGACCAGACTTAGTGAGGTCCCTGATCCATCACTCTCACATTATGGTGCTGGACCAGACCAGTGTCCCTGGTCCATCACTCACATTATGGTGCTGGACCAGACTTAGTGAGAGGTCTCTGGTCCATTATTTACATTATGGTGCTGGACCAGACTTAGTGAGGTCCCTGGTCCGACACTCTCACTTATGGTGCTGAACCAGACTTAGTGAGGTCCCTGGTCCATCACTCTCACATTATGGTGCTGGACCAGACTTAGGTGAGGTCCCTGGTCCGTTACTCTCATATTATGGTGCTGGACCAGACTTAGTGAGGTCCCTGGTCCATCACTCACATTATGGTGCTGGACCAGGTTTAGTGAGGCCCTGGTCCTACACTCTCACATTATGGTGCTGGACCAGACTTAATGGAGGTCCCTGATCCATCACTCTCACATTATGGTGCTGACCAGAGCTAGTGAGGTTCCTGGTCCGTCACCAAATATGGTGCTGGACCAGACTTAGTGGAGGTCCCTGTCCATCACTCTCACATTATGGTGCTGGACCAGACTTAGATGAGGTCCCTGATCCATTACGTGCGGTAAGGAGCTCCTGATCCCTGATGCTTATCCCGCTCTCCCAGCCGCCCTACTCCAGAAGACTATGTGCTCGACGCCGACCTCGCTCTTTCTGTCAGGATGTGGTCACCCTACACGCCGTCTAATCCCCGTTCGGACCTGTCACCAGATGACGACAGCAATGGAGGACCTTCGAACAGCGGCCCGAGATGACCCTTCCTACGTCCGACTCGTCGAGTGTGTGAGGAATGGATTTCCTAGCAACCGCTACGATCTACACAACACCCTGCTCCCGCATTGGAAACCCGCAAGAACTCTACTGCGACGGAGACCTTGTTCTGTACGGAGCACGTAGTTGTCCCTGCTGCCTTATGTCCCCACGTCTTGGCTCGCCTTCACGACAGTCACCGTTGAGCTGAGGCCACCAAACGATGCAAGACAGACTGTGGTCTGGCTTGACATCGACTCCGACATCTCCAATGCTGTCCATGCATGAGCCCTGCCAAGTACTACAACCCAGCCAGCAGCAGGAACCCTTCATGAGTGACGACAACCCCACCCGCCCTTTGAGTCTGTGTCGGTCGATCTTTTTCTGTGTGTCAGAAAGTCCTTCCTTGTTATCGTCGACCGTCTCTGGTTGGCCGGTTGTCATCAAGTGCGGTAATGATACGACGTCTGCCGCCACCATCAGCAGAGTGTATTCGTTGAATTACTTGCAGCACAGAAATGATACAGGTAGGAATAACAGAAGGCCATACTAATGTTAGAGACAAATGCAATTAGCCCAGACTTATCTCTCTCTCACCACAGGGCGGAGAAGCACGACGTTAGGAGATTTTTACGCGCGATCAACTAAAATCAGAGACGGACACCTCGGTAATGGGCCTTCTTACTACCTGTCATTTCCAAGTTCTTTTCAACACAATAACCAAACCCACCAAAGTAACTGCCACGTCTGCCACTGGGCGATCATATCTGGTCTAACAACACGCCTAACAATCTTGAAAGTGGAATTATTTATAAAAATATTCAAATCTTCAGTTTTCATGTATAAAACAGGCACAAGACTTTGAAAAGTTAAGTAAGTCAAACTGAAACTTCCTGCATGACAATATGCTCTTGTTCTGACAACCCTAACGTGATCTGCTGCAACTTCTCTTGCATCTTCAATTCTACTTTAGGCCAGTAACTTTCCCACTCAAGACCTTTAGTAAAAGTATATCCATCTCAAGCCCTATGTCACAAAGTAGAAATTAAAGGCAATGATAAAAAGAAAAAACCTAGAAACTCCAGAGAGTAACACACACACAGTTGAATGGCTGATGTAATTATAGTATAAATAAGCTACAGTACGCTCAGGCAACAGCAAAGGCCAGGTATCATCAATTCTATCTACAGAACAGGAACCTCGACCCTCTCATTTACAACACTTCCAATGATTATTTTTTCAATGTCAGCAGAAATCTTGCAGATAACTTCCTTGATCACCATGGGGAATTTGAACTCCACACCTATTACTACACCTTTCCTTTCACATTTTGTAATTCCCTCCTTCACTAGTGGTGTGTTTCACGATAAACTGAAGAGTACTAAAGTTCATGACGTCACCAAAAATCTGGAGATAAGGTCTACCAGGTACGCTACATATCAGTCCTCCCAGCCTCCAAGTAGATGCTGGAGAATCTGGCATGTAGTAGACTAAATTCTTTCTGCAGCGTCAATAACATCCTTAGACTCAGCTGGATTTAGAGCTAGAAGGTCAACTGAGAGCGCTCTACTTTGTCCTTATTCACCTTAATATGACATCCCTGAACTCCTTTGATGACAGTCAATTCACAGTCGGAATATTCCTTGACCTCTCTAAAGCCTTTAATACTGTATCGACCATACCAGCCTCTTGTAGCTTGAGCTTATTACGGCGTTCAGGGTTTATCCACAATTGGTTTACCGTATCTGTCTAACAGGAAGCAGTAGTATGTCTGCTATAATAATCATCAATCTGACTCTCCACCTACTTTTGTGGTGGTGTCCCTCAAGGCTCATTCTCGGCCCAATTCTGTTCTTGTGCATAAATGATATAGTCCGCTCCAGCTCACTCGTAAAATACAACCTATTTGCAGACGATAGTAATCCTAAAAACCAGTCACTCCAGATCTCCATTCTTTGTTGAAATTATAAACAGTGAATTTATTAAAAATTCAGGACTGGTGTATGTAATATATGACCTTAAACTTCGAAAAAAAATACTTCCCAATCTTTCATAGAAGAAAACACCCTAGATCTGGACCCTCATTTTATTTTCTGGTCTTTCAAACGAACATAATACTACAATTCTTGAGGATGTTTGGTGATGATAAACTAAACTGGAGAAACTACATAAATACAAACAAATACAGTAAAATCGTGAACGAGTGTGGTATCTGTATCACAGTCATCATTTGCTCCTCACCTTGCAGCAATGGGGAGGGAGGGTCTTCAAGCACCACTCGTACAACCATGATCTCTACTATCCAAAAGAGACTGTCTGGACAATGACCTACTTGAAAAGGAACTGCTCACGCAAGGTAATTCGTTAGAGGTGAAAATATTACAATTTAATTATATAAACACCACTGTTGTGCTATATTTGAACATAAATCAGCATGTTTAGATTAGAGAATAACATTTCAAAATTAAGCAGGGCCTTCAACCACTGACTATGAGACCGAGGTATCAGGGCAGAATGTATCTGCCTGGTAGCTGTCTCTTCTCTGCGGCCTACTGTGTGCCTTTTCTCCCGGGGTGTGGACGACGAAGTGTATTGAGGATTGCCTTGGTGGTTTGTGATGTGGTTTTTGATGGACTACGGCTTTCCATCCCTGGTTCCTTGTGGATGGCCATTGCAACCTAGACTTGCTACCTGAGCTGCCATTTCTATCAGGTTTTGCTGGGTTGTTGTATATAGTAAGTGCATTTATGTTTAAAGTAAGAATAATTGGGTAATATTCTGGTGTTTTGGTAGATATTGCCTAATTTACTAATTCAATCAAAATCTCTATAAAAAAAAATATATATATATATATATATATATATATATATATATATATATATATATATATATATATATATATATATATATATATATATATATATATATATATATATATATATATATATATATAAAACAAGAAATATGTCTGTATTGTTTGTGTGGTAATGTATCCACTACGAATCTCAAAACTACTTTACCGATCTGTAGTGATGATGGATGGTGTTATATGTAGTGATGATGGTTGATGATGTTATATGTAGTGATGGTGGATGTTGTTATATATGTAGTGATGATGGGTGGTGTTATATGTAGTGATGATGGATGGTGTTATATGTAGTGATGATGAATGATGTTATATGTGATGGATGATGTTATATGTGTGTTATATGTAAAAATGATGGATGTTGTTATATGTAGTGATGATGATTGGTGTTATATGTAGTGATGATGGATGGTGTTATATGTAGTGATGATGGATGTGAATTGTTGTATGTACGTGATGATGGATATTGTTATATGTAGTGATGATAGGTGGTGTTATACATGGTGATGATGGATGGTGTTTTATGTAGTGATGATGGATGGTGTTATATGTAGTGATGATGGATGATGTTATATGTAGTGATGATGGGTGGTGTTGTATGTGTAGTGGATTAGACAATCAAATAATAACAGTTTAATACTAAAAATATACTGCTGTACCGTTGTAGTAGTGAAAAAATGGTGGAACTTATTGTTAGGTGTTCAAGGTATTAAAGTTCTATCTACAGGAGCGAACACAAACACCTGTATAGTTTATAGGTTCTATTCACTGGATAGAGATATGTACCTACAAAGGATGGCATCCACATACTCTGTCTGCTGGTCAACTGCTCTCTAGAAGCATTATGGTAAGTGATACATTAACAGCTTCCATATATGTCGCCAGGCACATTAATTAGCATGTGGGACATTGATAAATACATTGCCACAGCTACTAGCAAGGCTGAATAAATAGTATATAAATGGAGCACATACATAATATACATACATATACATACCTCCACCTCCCCTATAAGCTCATAGCAAAGTCTTGGCCGGACCTTTTCTCTTTGGATCCGTTCTGGCTGATGAGGACTTGATCACTGGGAAAGGGTATGGGACTCAACTTACTGGTGGCCGAGGGTCAGCAGAAGGCGTTATTCTGGGGCAGAAAAGCAGTTCTTCCACCACACCACGACCACTGGGTAATGGCACCTGGTAGTCCGTGACCTACTGAGACCCATGACTCGCCTATGATTTGTCCCAACGTAGGAGGTCTAAGACCTGAACAGGACTTAGGTGCCGACACTCCAGCCTGGGAAGAGCGAGGCGTGAGTGGATTTATAGCGAACGGCGACATCCTGAACACACGTTAGAGCGGCTCGGCGATCACAATCCTCTGTCTTGGCCTGCCACTCGCGCTTGCAGAAGGATTGAGGGTGAGCAGGACACAAGAACGAAGGGGCGATCCATACACAACAGGCAGGGGAGCGTCGATTGTAGTTAGGTGTGTTGCGGAGTTCAAGAAGACCCGGTCGAAGGCCCTGCGCAGTAGATATTCCCAGAAGGGCCACCTTGGGATGAGGTGCTTCAAGGATTTGACAGCAGCCTCAAGCGTGGCCACGTGGACTCTTGGTGTGGGGCGATGACAACATGCCGGACTCCTATCGGTCAAAGACACAGCAAAGTCTGGCTTGTGAACTGGGGCCCTCACGTCGGTTACGCGAAGCACAGGAACGCCCGCGTCGCGGAGTAGTGGCGGGAGGAACTTGCTGATGGTGGCGGCGGGCAATGCGTGTCATTACTGCACTTGATGACAACCGGCCAACCAGAGAGGCGGTCAGCGATAACAAGGAAGGACTTTCCTGACACAGAGAAAAAGTCAGCCGACCTCTTACCTGACGGGCTCAAAGGGTGGGGTTGTAGTCACTCATGAAGGGAGTTCCTGCTGCTGGCTGGGTTTGTA
Organism: Homarus americanus; assembly: GCF_018991925.1. Lineage (NCBI taxonomy): Eukaryota > Metazoa > Arthropoda > Malacostraca > Decapoda > Nephropidae > Homarus > Homarus americanus. The sequence continues at coordinate 14,554 of NW_024755691.1, forward strand.
ATACTTGGCAGGGCTCACATACGGACAACATTGGAGACATGTATAGGAGTCGATGCGGGCAGAACACAGTCTGGTACTTACGTCGTTTGGTGGCCTCAACTCCCGCGGTGACTCGTGAAAGCGGCCAAAGGCGATGAGGACATGAGGCAGCAGGGACCAACTGCGTTAACTCCGTACAGAACAAGGTCTCCGTCGCAGTAGAGAGTTCATGTGGAGTTTCCAATCTGGGACAGGGTGTTGTGAAGGGAGTCGTGGCGGTTGCTGAAATCCATTCCTCACACACTCGGCAAGTCGGGCGTAGAAGGGTCATCTCAGGCCGCTGTTCGAAGGTCCTCCACGCGCTGTCTCGTCATCTGTTATTGAGTCGAACAGCAGGGATTGGGCGTGTAGGTGACCACAGTCTATTGGAAGAAGCGGGAATTGACGTCGATGGCATGGTCTTCTGGAATAGGGCGGCTGACGGGAGAAGCGAGGATAAGGCATCGGGATGCGCAGAGCTCACTTACCAGCCGCCACACTGCTGTGAAGGCGTGCGCTGGGAAGCTTCTCTTTCCAGGCAGCTGGAGGCGAGGGTTCTCGCGGCGTCCAGCGTGTGAGTAGTTGAGATGGAACAAGCGGGCGATGGTGGTCACAAGGTGAAAGTGTTGCAGGCCTATAAGGTAAAACCTGCACTTGGGCATCGCCCAAACCACAACCAACAACTCCAACTCCAATGAGTAGCGTAGCAGCGTCTTGGTATCAGAGAAAAATACTGAGCCACACTGGAATGAGAGCGGAACTGCCCTCCACCCGTGATCCTGCAGTGAGCGTATCCCGCCAGCGCCTGGCGTGAGGCATCTGTCTGCAGAACTGTGCGGCAAGGCTGGGTCAAGCGTGGCGAGGACAGGTGGGCGAGACAGGGCCTCGGCTACCCAGTGGGGTCCCACAGGAATGTCCCTCTTAGGGCTCATCAGGCCGAGAAGTGGATTTGGGCAGCTGCGGAGATGTCGACGAAAACTCTGCTATCTAGTTGTGAGACCCGATGAAGGACCTCTCAATTACGGTGAGGTTAGCAGGGGTGGGGAAAATCCCGTGATGGCGGACCTTTTCCGTGTCAGCACAAATCACGATTCCCTGAGAGGGTGTACCCACAAAAGTCCACTGAAGAGCTGGCCAGAACAAACTTGTAGGCATTTAGGGTGATGCGTGCTTCCGGCACCTGTTGAGTACCTCGTGAATACGGCAGAGGTGATCATGTAATCCACATGGTACAGTATGTCGTCGACCACTTTCCACGCGGTTGCCAGACCTTGTAGAGCCATATCCTCGAGATTGGCGTCTCCTGTAGCGGCGAATCCCATGGGGCCACGGCGTAACTGGCGTCCATGCGGGGTAATGAAAGTTGTAGTGGTCGGTCTTCTTTGGTAAGCTCTATCTGCCAGTATCCACACAGAGCGTCCATCGTCGTGAAGAAGCTACGCCTTGGGTTGCATAGTATAGCTGCAAGGAGCGTGGAGAAGTGCGCCAGGACGAGACACCTGGCTGTTGAGCTTGGAAGATCGTGGTGATCGAAATACCTTTAGGTTTCTTGGCGACAACCATAGGGTGACACCATGGAGACAGGTCATCACCCGGCTGGTGCAATAATTTCTTGGGCGACCATGGAGTCAGCCGTTTTGACCGCCTCATGAGCCAGAGGGACCAGTCGGGGTGTAAATAGCGAAGGGCTTGGCGTTGTCCCTCAAGTGGATCCTCATGGGGGACCTACCATCTTTTGAGAAGCTTGGATTCAGGCCCGGACGTGGCAGAACGTCGCTGAATTCCTTCAGAGAATGCCTAAAGGCATCGAAGGAGAGGTGTCACTGGCAAGAGGCAGGGTTAGAGGCTGACAGCAGGGGTAGTTGCTGCTCCCTTCTTGCACCCTGTTGGCGTGTTTTACCTCGAGAATAGGTTTGGGAGATCCTGGGGAGATGATGGCCAACTCTTGACAATGTCTGTAGGACAGCAAGGTCGGGACACCGTTATGCACATCAATCCAGACGGCACGACTTGTTGCCAAAGGTGACTTGTGTAGGTGAACCTAGGGCTGAGGCCATCCATGAACCATATCTGCCGTGAAGCGGAGATCTTGGGGGGCAGTCCTAGATCACTTGGAGAATCCCAAGCATTGCAAATGCTGAGGGACCGATGACTACCGCATCAGCGCGATTAATGGAACAGCATCTGAAGGCAGGACTGAAGGCACACTGCACCGTATAGGTCGCGATGGCAGCTGATGTACTGGGGACTTTTGGTCCTGGGGGCGGGGGAGCACACATTCTAATATGGCTCGAGAGCGTTGTCCAGGGTAGTCATGCTTCTAATTGGAGGCTGTGGAAACTCACTGGTGGAAAGGGCGCTGAAGCTTCACGCCCGGCCTTCAATCCCTTGGGTTTGTTGGTAGGGCAACACTTGTCATAATTATTTGAACTGACGCTACACATTGCACTGGACAGCGTTTGGCTAGGCTGTACAACACTGTGAGTGACTAGTGATGGCCCTTACGGTCACAACTTCATTTGCATATACTCAGCAGCTGGACGCACACCTGTGTTCCGTGCTGCCTACAGATTGTTACAAAATGAACCCAGGCGTGGACGTGGTGGGCGAAGTAGGAGCAGACTTCTTGTCCTTCTTGTGCCAGGACACAAAGCAGCATTACAACTGTAGGGGAGCTCGGATGGCAGGAGTGGCACACCTGGCAGCCTCATAGAACTTGACATATTGTCTTACATCCTTGAGAGAAGAGGAAAAGAGTCGAGGGGAGGTGAGGCGGTGGACAGCTCCTGGCCCTGCACAGGATCACCTGCTTCAACTGGGTCTCCTCGCTGCTGTTGGTGGCCTAGACATGCCTATACCTCTTCCGAGGCTCTCTTCCAACCCATTACATAAAAGGCATCGAAAGTCTCACCCTCCATCTGTCTGCAGCTAAACAATTCCCTCCTGCAGAACTTCATTCTGCTGTCGCTGATGTGGGTGCTTAGAATGTCAGTACCTCCTCTACAGACAAAGGGTCGGAGGAGTACCTGCAAGCAGTATGTTCAAGACACACTGAGTTTCAGGACAATTTTTACGCAGCTGAATATGAGTTGTTTAGGCTGTGACAAACTCTGGAGATCCACCATTGTAGCATAATCAGTCCACCAAATCTCGCCGCCATTCACGAAAAGTCTGAAATTCATCAGGCTTCAAGATGGGCGGTGTTGAGCTACCACTTTAGGTGGGGCTGGGGAAGCACGTCGAAAGGAAGCATTGATAAATTATCACAGGCCAGGTCAGTACCCGAGGCAGTGTTAGAAACAGAGAGCTTGGTTAACAGTGAGGCGAGATATTAAAACTTCAAACCGTGCTGTCTTCAATCTCGTTTAATTGGTCTCTCTCTGCCTCTGCTTGCCTTCTTTCTTCGTCCTCCACGCGTCTTTTAAGCAAAAGTCGTGACGCCTTTCATCTCATAAACTTCATTAAAGCAATTATCTCTCTGGCGACAATGCTGAATATCGAGGTGAAAGGGCTTCTTGATGTGGTGGGAGCTGGGCGTCATGGTCAGCCTGGTCATCCATCTCTGCCGAGCATCATCGACTGACTCATCGGCGTTGGCTCCTGGCTGCGTAGGCACGAGACATAATTATTTCATCTGTGTACTGTGTCCTAAATCGAGTGTTGACGGTCAACCCGTCGTATCAACAAGATCTCAGACAAAAATTAATTAAATACACAGATAAGTAGATTATATATATAAAATATATATAAAGAAATGCGCCGCAGTCAGTGGTGTGTGTGTGCATGGCGGGCAGGCATCTCCTCAAGCTGTGAGGGGGTGGAAATGGCGTCTAGTGTCAGTTACCCTCGAGGCATGGCGAGAGAGGAGGATCGCAACGTTACTCATACAAATGCCCAGAACATGCAGTGGCCTTGGAATCCTTTAGAACAAGGTCACACACAATGCACTAAACACTGCTGAAAATCACTGACACTGCTCAAGTTGCTATAAATTCTATTGACGGTTGTGAGTTGGCCTTGAGAGAGTCCATAAACCCGACTTCCCATAAACTTTACACTGTCTCTCGTAATTACCCAGTAAAAGTACACACTGCCATGTTCGTGTTCTGGGTATTAAGTTCTATCTACAGGAGCGAACACAAACACCTGTATAGTTTTATAGGTTCTATTTACTGGATAGAATATGTACAAGGGAGTAGCGCTCCTTATAATCTGCTGGTCAACTGCTCTCAAGGCAGCATTGTAATTCGTGGTATTAACAGCTTCCATATGTCGCCAGGCACATTAATTAGGCATGTATGGGACATTGATAAATACATTGCCACTGCGCTACTTTTAGCTAAACTGAATAAATAGTATATAAATGGAGCACATACACTTAATATATATACATACACTTACATACAACAAGAATGAACTATGATGGAAGAAGAAGGTTTGGGGACTGAACAGTGAGACAATGGAGCCTGAGGGTGGCGTCTCACTGTTTAGTGATGAGTCGGAGGGCGGCGATTTTGCTAGTACTTATTATCAATGTTATTAAATTACTTAGTATACATGATAATCTTCTTATCCTCTCATAATTTAAATTTGTCTGTCACAAAGGATTCTGGAGTGTGTGTTCTTACTTTGTGCAACCTACTATTTCAACCCCTAGTTTATTCAATTTATTTGTATTTATTTGTATTTTTGTCAACTTTATCTTTCTCAATGTTGTGGGTAGTAAGGAGAAACATCACAAATATTAGTATGCGGTAATAGTAACCTTAACATCAAAACCATTATAAGTATATATCAGATTGTGTTTATTTAGAAAGTTTCCATTGTAATATATTTATTGTTACGCACTAGATATTATCCTGGCTGTCTGGTCTCTTGTTTCACCCCAACACAACCCATGTTGTAGTGCTTCCTTCACCTATCAGATTACTGTATATGAACTCTACTGTAAAATATGTATATACCATAAAATAAATGTAAATAAATAAATAAATATATGAGGGTATATCGTGATAACATTCTTATGTGTGTTTATACCTATGTTACGTGGTACCAGCAGATGATACTAACAGTTAAATTTAGCCTGGATATCTAAAACCATGCCTCTATAAAATGTCAGATTTTTGATATTTTCATGCAGTACAGGTTTAAGATGTTGTATTAATGTGAGTGAATTTGATGAAATCCACCTAGGTTTTTGTAATCATTTATTTATAGATGTCTTATGTACAGCAGTACAAATATGATACAGATGTCTTGGTGCATGAGACAGAGACAGGTACGACTAAAATGAGATAAAGGCAGTTACAGTGGGGGAGGGGTTTTGGCTGATTAAATTCACTTTCATTAATACAACATTTAAATGTATTGTAACAGGAAACTATGCACACCTGGACATTTTACCAAAGAGACATTGTGAGGAATTATCCAAGGATGTCATCTCCAATTTAATGTACTCTTGCTGAATCACCCTGTAATAATTTCTTGGAGATAAATTAACTGTATATATCGATGCCACTATGAGAGCTCAGGCCTCAAGTGGCTCAAAGGCCCCTGTCATCGTTGGTGTTTTGTCCAATCTGTTTATGTATTTTTTTTTCTGCCAAATAAAAATATTTCAATATCAATGTCAATTACAAAGATAGTGATAAAGTGAAGGCAAGAAAATAAAAAAGAAATAAAGATCGAAATGTCCAATTTGGAAACAAGTTGGAGACAGTTTTGGAGCAAAAAATGAAAAATAATGAAGCTATGGGGTTGGATCAACTTTCAGTAGAATTTATAAAACAAATGGGCAAGAATGGGATATAAAAGTTTAACTAAAATATGTAAAGGCCTCCTTGATGCCATATCCTCTGCATCCAGTGTCAAGGCTTATGCACTGATGAAAAGGCATGACGTGAGTAATCCAGCCGGGATTTCCTGCATCGCCATAAGGAGTCGTTGATCCAACAGGCATTTCAGCTGGGGCCTGTAGGATGCGCTGGGCGGATGGCAAAGCCAACTCCATGAATGTGTTTCTTCCCGAGCAGGTCATCTTTCTTCCAGAAGAAGGTATCGCAGAAGATCCCTACTATGAGTCGACCTTCGCCTGGGGAGCCGACTCGCTGGCAAACGGCTGCTATGTCGGCTGATGCCACCTAGGCCAGCTCTTTTGCCACAAGGGCGATTCTTCTTTTCAGGACACTATTTCTGCCAGTATCCAGAAGGATCTTGATATCTTTGCAGTAATCATAAGAGGTTGTACAGTTTGTTATTATTTTTATCTGAAATTATCATTGTGTTTTCTGATAGCATAAGGATTACCTTACTGCAGTTGCAGTCTAGTTTGGTTCTTTAGGCAGGCTATGTTTAGGCACCTGTTCTAGCTCCTTCCATAAGGGTGAGGCAGGAGTGGCTTCGAAGAGAAGTGCTAGTCGTACAGAGAAGACCAGATTGCACTGCTGCTCAGATCCCAGTGCATAAACAACCATCTTATCTGGTGCTACCTATGTGGAGTTGTGATTAGGTAGTCCCGGCAGTCATTCTACCTGTCCTTATCATCACTGTCCATCGCAGGACTTTAGGATTTAGGGTTTTGATGAAGATGAGAAGTATGATGAGCTGGGTGATTGCTGGGCGGGCGAGTTGGGATTTATGTGGTGGGGAAGTAGGCTGCAGGCTGCAAACTATCTTGGCACTCCTTTTCCTGATCCAGTGGTGCGTGTTGCAACGACTGAGAGGGAGAGCTGCAATGGACTGCTGATAGCACAGCTGGGTTTCTTGCCTTAGTAGCCTGTCCTTCATGTATTGCCTTGTCTGCCTGATGCGGGGCTCCACCTCTATTTTTCGTTGGGTTTCTCGTTGTAGCCTTATGCCTTCATGGTTAACTGCATGGTAGGGGTAGTTATTGGTAGGCGTCAGGATGGTCCATATGCCAGTGGGCCTGTTGCATCTTTCTGTGGATCCACTGCTACTCTGAGATCACTTATTAGCGTATTTGGGCCTAAGAAGCACCTAATTGCTGTGTGTTGCTGAGGAGGCACAGGAGCCATGATGGTGAAGAGGCTGTGTATTGCTTCCCTGTTCGTTATGAGGGCTAGCCAGCGGCGGTGTGAGGAGAGGAAGCAGTGATTGACCTTATCTCAAGATAAGCTACCACACTTGTATTATTACATCACCCTGTGTGCGGGGGACACACAATTTTTTTTTTTTTTTTTTTTTTTTTTTTTTTTTTTTTTTTTTTATATATATATATATATATATATATATATATATATATATATATATTTATATATATATTATCTGTGTAGTTGGAAATGCAACGGAGCAGATTGCATAGGTGCCCGTTGTTTTTCCGTGTGATTTATCAAGATTTATCTTTATCTTACGTTTTCATTAGGATTATATGAATATATATATATATATATATATATATATATATATATATATATATATATATATATATATATATATATATATAGAGAGAATAAACAGTCATATTGTCATCATTGTTTTTACGTGCTTTTGAGAATTTGCAGCTCGGAATTCATTGGTGATGAATAAATATATCTATGGGTTGGCTTGAACCTTAAGTATCCTAAATCTTCAGTCAAATGCCTTAACAATAGTAAGAAATCTTTCTATAGAACCGATCCCAAGCCCACCCATGACCATAAGAATCTCCTAGTATTACCATTTCACGTAAATTTTCAAATCTCTTTACAACTAAAACCTGGGGACATCACGTGCATTTAAAAACTCACAGTAATTGTTAAACAACAGCACCGCAACCCCAACAACACAATTGGTTGTACGGAGTAAAGCTCCTTGCAAGGAATGTAATATGTTTTACTTAGGCCAGACAGGCAAAGATCTTGGGTAACTAGAATTAAACAACACAAATACAGTAAGAATAGGTTGGTGAATCCAATGCTCTGTTTGTTCATT
>NW_024755691.1:27500-43663 GCF_018991925.1 Homarus americanus
AATCTCTTAGTATTACCATTTAACAAAATTTCTCACATTCCTGCACAGCTAAAACCTGGAACGTCAATGTGGCATTTAAAAACTCATGCACTGTTAAACAAATGTTAATCAAGAACTCCCCAACAATTGGTTTGCATTTATAAGTTCCTTTAAGGAATGTAATATGTTTTATTGGCCAACAGGAAGATCTTGCAACTAGAATTAAACAACACAAATACAGTGTTAGGACAGGCCAGGAATCAATGCTCTGTTTGTTCATTTGAGGGATAACAAGCATTGCATTGACTGGGATAATGCCTCCTCAATATTACCATGTAATTCAATTGATAGTAGGAACATCATAGAATCATGTCTTAAACATACCGAAGCATTCAACATGAATTTGAGTAACGGCGTGTACAAGCTGGACAATTTGTAATTAAGAAGATTTGAGATCAGGTGAGAAGGCCGGGCCACTTGACCATCTGACCTGACCACCAAACTGCTGTGTGCTATTTAAAGATTAGTAGGTCATTACCTATTACCTGAACATTGTGACCTGGTCTCACCTCCTCTGTATATATAATAATCTTGATTGTATTTCACACCCACTCCACCTCGAAGACAACACGAAAGCTTGGGAATCCCGTGTTTTCTTTCCTGTGGCTATCAGCACATACGCAGATCACAAAGCGCACCTACAGTGATTTCTTACTTGCATATATATATATATATATATATATATATATATATATATATATATATATATATATATATATATATATATATATATATATATATATATATACTATGTTGCCCAGGATTCTGGATGTTCGGCTAGATGTGTAATTAACTTTTAAGAGAGTAATACTTGACATGGCTAACATATACAGTTGAGGAGAGTGAGATTAAGCGAGCGTACATTGGTGTTATATTTAGGTCATAAGGCATTGACCCTACTAATTCTTAATACAAAAAATTGACCATGCCATCTCTAAGCAATGCAGCTGTCCGTGTAAGATCATAGGGAAGATGACCAACCTTCTCACCTAGTTACAAATCTTCTTGTTAAAATTATCCAGTTTTTGCATGCTACACACACACACACACACACATATATATATATATATATATATATATATATATATATATATATATATATATATATATATATATATATATGTATATATATTTTTTTTTTCTTGAAACTGCTGACGTTATCTTGAAACTTTACTCTAGCATTAGTGAGGCCACACATGATTATGCGGTTCAATTCTGATGTCCTTATTATAGAATGTACATAGATTCTTTGGAGAGAGTATGTCTAGAAGAATGACAAAAATGATCCATAATATTAGGAAACTCCATATGAAGAAAGACTGAAAAGCTTTAGCTTGCATTCTTAGAGGGGTGAGTTAGGGGGAGTATAGTGGGTGTTAAGTGGGATTAACAAGGGTAAAATGGAAGATGTTCTGTAGGCTCAGTAATAACGAAATAACTAGGAACAAATGGCTTTAAATTAGATAAATTCCTGATTCAGAAAGGATATAGGCAAGCACTGGTTTGGTAATAGAGTTGTGGATATGTGGAATGGTGCTACCGGGTGCTATAGTGGGATCGGGGACGCTAGGAGCTCAAGACGAAGTTGGATAGGGCATGGAAGTGTTGGGATGGGTGTGAAAGGGATCTGCCCTGTATGGGAGGGTTGCAGTATCCACTTTCTTATGTTTTTGTATTTATATATATATATATATATATATATATATATATATATATATTTTTTTTTTTTTTTTTTTTTTGGGTGGACCTTTGCATAGGTTTGAGTTGGATAAGTTTGGGTTTAGGAGGAGATGGGAAGGAACTGGTCTGAAATAGGTGGTGGACGGGTGAATGCTTAGAAACTTTGTGTTGTGCTGGGGTTTTTGAAAGGAGGCTGGATATTCATGTATGTTTGAGAGTGGTGGTCTCTTTGATGAGCTGCTATGCACAGGCTATCCGTCTTATTGTGGCTCCTTGTTTTCTTTGTTTCTCTATGTTCTTAAGTTCACCCATTTTGTCTTCTTTATGTATTAACTCTGTTCTATTGGGCAGTCATGCCATGGATCTACTTTCAGAGAGGGGACTTACAGATAAAGAATCGTTTTCATGTGACTGGAGATCAATATTGTATGCTTTTGAGTATTGGCATTTTAACTTTAATAAGTTAAGTTCGTTTTATATGAAACTTCTATTTATGTGTGTTCATATATTCTTTTTTTGCCTACTATAATTGGTCTGTCAGTATTCTCATCAATGTTTTACGGGCCACTAATACGGTCCGGAATTCGTTGATGTGAATATAAATATATCTATAGCATTGGATTGAACTTAATAATATCCTAGTTCTTTTATATAGACAAATACCTTAACATCGCTAAGATATTTTTTATAGAACTGATCCCAAACCTCCCATGACAGTAAGAATCTCTTAGTATTACCATTTAACAAAATTTCTCAAATTCTCTCACAACTGAAAACCTGGAACGACATTTAGTAACCTCATGCACCGAAAAACAAATGTGTATTAAGAACTCCCCCAACAATGCAGGCGGTTGCATTTACAAGGTTCTTGCAAGGAATGTAATATGTTATACTTAGGCCAGACTGAAAAAGATCTTATAACTGATTTAAACAATATAAATATAGTGTTAGACAGTTAGAATCTAATACTTTGTTCATTCATATGGAGATAATAAGCTTTGGATTAACTGGGATAATGTCTCCTTGGTTTTTACCTTGTAATTCAATCTAGTAGGAACATTATGAATCGGTCTCATTAAACATACCGAATCCGTCAACATGAATTTGAGTAATGGTATGCATAAATGGACAATTTTGGATTAACTAGATTTACAATCAGGTGAAAGGGTGGTGACTGAATAAAGTACAGGAGTGTGATAAGGAAAGTCACCTTGGCTAGAAACAGGAAAAACGTCACATTTAAGGTAATAAAATAAAAATATTTTAAAGCAGTTATTAACTGATAATTCGTGATTTTACATGCGACAACCAATTTTATATGATGCGATTTGGTGTTAGGTTAGGTGACTTTTTCTGTGATTTTTTTTTGTGACTTTTTTCTGTGACTTTTTTCCTGTGATTTTTTTACCTGATTCGAGAAGGGTTGGGCCATTGCCTTTATAACCTGAATATGGTGGACACCTGTTTCTCTGACCTGATCTCATCTCCTTACTGTGTTTATCAGTTCTTTTCAATAAATTCTCAGTCTGTACTCACCTTTTTGAAAATGTGAATTACACGAGAGTGATGGAAACTTCGTGTTTCTTGTTTCTTTGTGGTTATCAGCATCGCAGTTATCAATATCACATTTTCAGTAGCAGACTGTAGGTGTGGATTGGCACGAAAGTTCTTGGGAACTTGGTTTTTTCTTGTTTTCTAGGTGGTTATCAGATATATATATATATTTGTAAACTGCTCGAATTTACTGACTTGCTTTCTAATTTGACTTGGGGTTTATTAAGTTTAGATGGTAATGGCAGTGGAAGGCGCCTTGAGAAAAATCCCTGAACTGTGACAAGAATGACTTAACTACTAAACAAAATGGTTGTCCGTGACCCGGGGAAGGATAGCTGTCTGTGACTGGGATGAATGACACACTGTAAGAATTTAGACACTTATATTCTCCAACACTACAAACACAATCAAATAATGGTACCCAATATACCTCTTTTAACTTGAACTTAAAACACTATTTGGGGAATAAAGTTATACATATATAGAAAATATTAGAAACCAGGCAATAGTAAATTTAGTATTAAGATGTTGCTTGCACACATGAAACTGGCTTTAAGGGCTTTCTACAAATAATATCAGTCCTTAGGAAATGGTATTAAAAATAAGAATTATATATTCTACTCATGAATAGGCTCTTTTTGGCTTTCTTTAACAAATATACAGTTACTGAGGAAATGGTATAAAAGTAGAAATTAAATACTCTACGATGAATAGGCCTTTAAGGGCACTAACAAAATTGAGTATCACCCCAACAGATGCAATACTTAACCTAACTTAACCACTACTCTGGGGAACAAGGTTATAATTTGAGATCAGAATTATGAAGAAAATTAGATGCATTAAAAGAGTCAAATCACAGTATCACTTGTTCCACTTAATGACACAAACATTCAAAAAACACTACTATCAAATTATTTAAGAAATATTAAACTACACAAGATAATATCAGTAACTTTGAAATGTTATTAACTACACCCAAATATTTTCACTATTATTAATATGTTACTGGGTCCACCAATATCGTGAACTATGCCCACCCAACTCAACATACACCGTATTAAGTGAGATAAAATGTCCCTTTCTAGGTATCTACTAGAGTCTAGACTCATGGTCTCAGTGTGTGACCATTAATTTACCCAGATAGCCTCAGTGTGTACTCCCAGGCCCATACAGCGGAAGGGAGTGAGCCAATCAGACCTTTGTACAGTTGGAGAGAAGCTTTAGCTTCCCTGTTAGCAAGAGGGTTTCACTAAGCTGCTCGAGTCATGTGGTGTTGTGAGCCGAGGTAGAGAGGTTGCTGGACCCAACGATCGTCCTGTCGTCAGCTGCGCACCCAGACGGCTGGATTCCCCAAGAGATCCTTGATACCCTGCTAACAGTGCAGGCCTACACTGATCGGTCCAATGGCGACAATCGCCACCCTCAATCATCAACGGCAGTCTCAAACGGCAGTCAATCTCGCAGTCAAACTCTGGTCAACCCGTCAACTCCGGTCAAGTGGGTCTTGACAGAAACCCTGAAATGAACTCACTGTTAGCTCTAGTTCACTTTATCACTGCCCTATCTAAACCCTGTCTGAGATTGGAATGAGACTTACTTGTTATACTGCAATAGCCCAGCACAGGTGACTAGGCCACGTGGACTATTTCTGTGACGGACGCGCAGGGACGTCTCAGATGTCTGAATGCTCCCCGTGACTGAGGGCCAGCCAGTGTCGCTTTCTCTCTCAAGGCGTTAGCTTAGCCTATGTGACATTTCCGCCTAACTAATAATTCCTGGGACACCCGTAACATTATTCAGACTGATAAACGATCTATAATACCTCAAATTCAATAATAGTCCTTAACTTCATGAATCGCATCATTATTAATTCGGCAAATTACATTTAATATCATATAGGCCTAGTTCCACAAACTCGCGATGTGTGCAGGAGTGCCTCGTCCCTCCGACGACCTTGAACGCTCAGTATCGCTAATGGGCATTCGAAATTACCTTGAGTCAATATTACATATATATATATATATATATATATATATATATATATATATATATATATATATATATATATATATATATATATATATATATATATATAAACACACTGTAATTTCACATCTCTGGGTGAGTACAGACTGTACAGACAGTCTGTACTCACCCCTGAAGATGGAATTACACGAAAGCGCTTGGGAACTTCGTTTTCTTTCCTGTGGTTATCAGCATATATATATATATATATATATATATATATATATATATATATATATATATATATATATATATATATATATATATGTATATATATATATATATATATATATATATATATATATATATATATATATATATATATATACTGTAAATTATATATTATAAATGACACTGCACTCTAACGCCTTAATTTCTCCAATTGTAAATTTAGGCTTCAGTTACAGTTATAACTGCGGTTGCCTTGAACGTGATCCGCGTCCTAAAGAGAGAAGGCGAGTGTTGTGTCCGGTCGTTGCACCCCATCATCTGTACAGTGAAAAATACAAAACAAACAATACTTGGGTTAGGTATAATACCAAGCATAAACTGTGGCTGTGTTACAAAAGAGGAAATTAAAAAGCAGGAGCACTTGAGCTTTAGAACGAGAGGTGGTGCTAGTGATGAATGATGCGACAAATAATTCCGTGAAGTACAAGTGAATGTTCAGGCCAGAATATGCAAGTGTATATGTATATACAACAGCATATAAACATCTGGGGATCAAAGGCCACTTCTTAATGGCGATGGTTACCCAAGAGTTAACAGACGGTCAGAGGTGAGGTAGTTAAGGTTTTTCCGACGAAACTCTGAACGGGTATTTATATCTGGTCACTAACATATTCCATTGAAGTACGGGCAACACAGGTGTGCTACCAGTTGTTGTGGGAATTAATACCGTGGAGGGCTGGTCTTACAGCAGTAATGACCACTAGAAGCAGGAAGGATTTAACACGAGGAGTCGTGCAGTGTTAGTAAAATGGGATAATAAAATTCGAAGTCAATTTTCCATCAACTTGACAAAGTTGAGATACATTATAAGCCATTGTGAGAGGTGTACAGCATCGTAACAATACCAAGACAGTCGTATTGACAGTCACAACCACTATTTACTGGAGTCAAACGTCAATTTTTATGCCGGGAGAACAGCGAGGTATAGGCTGGGCGCTCTATAACTAATATCGAAACCATCAAGCATCACTTTACAATGTTGAAATTATTTTGTATAATTCCACGTAATAATCTTAAATTAAATGAAACCTTGTAGCGGAACCTGAAGCACCTACGGATATTCGTGTAGTGGGTTTGTGAGAATTTAACCTGCAATAGGCTTGTTGTCAGGGGTAGATCATGGGTTTACCATGACTGTACTGAAATCGACGAATTCTTTATGTGAGAACTTAAAAGTGAAGCTAAAATTATTTTTCAATAATTTACATAATTGTTATTAGTTCACATGATTCATGAGCAGACCCAATTTAGTCAGGTTTGTTAGGCAAATGATCGTTACATCCTGGATAAAAAGCATGAAACTTAGCAAGTGCTTTCCTAATATATATCTAGACATCCAAGAAGGGGTGCGACAACCAATTTATAATATGACCGCAAAATACTGGCCAAATCAAAATGGGTGCGAATCAGCAATGATCAGTAGCTTGGATTTCCCTAACCCACTCATTCACCTTTCCAGTTGAATACTCGGTCTTGAAGTCCGTCGTGCCGATTACTGCGCCGAGGTGTCTTTGGTCATCCTTTGTTATTTTGATCTCACTTCCACCGAACACCTCCAATGCCCGTTCATAATGATCAGGCTTCAATTGAGGAAAGACTTGCTGGCGTTTGGGTGGTACCCTATTTGTGGGCCTCGTGATGTTACCAAGTCCCACTACTTTTTGATGTCCTCCACATTTCCTGCTCTGTAGGTCATCAGCGTACGCCACTTGCTTGACCTTCGTTTTTTTCAAAATTTGTGTGTGTTGGAGCACGGATAGGCCTTTGCATATATTGCCATTGCAACAGGGTCCCCTGTGTTGTTCCCTCTGTTGACTGTGATGGTCCTCTTAGAGCCTTGTTGTTTACTATATAAAGGTCTGATGGATTCCTATAGGAGTTTTCAACATACATTGCAAAGCTTGGACACTCAACGATGCCAAAAGTACTTTGTAATGTGGTAAATGTAAATATAAATGTAAATAAAATTAAGTAAAATAGATTTGTAATTGCTTTTCATGAGAAATTAGTCGTTTGAGTTACTGATGGGAAACTGAGCGCGAGACGAAAATATCTCGATCTACACTCAAACTCGCCTTCCACTTCCGGTCTTGCTTACGCAAAAAACTATAACTCCTAGGGCAAAATTGCATATAGATAATCTTGTGCAGAATTTTATTTCCAACATTTATTTTTATATAAACGTTTTTCGTCCGATGTTTTTTCAAACAATATGGAAATTGTAGTAAAAAGGCCCCCAAAATGGGGGTTGCTGCAGTAGGACAGAGGGGAACTCTTTTGATCTTTATTTGCATAGCCTTAAGGAGTATGTGTGCAAATTTAAACTCTATATTTTTTCCCGCCATTTGCTGGTTTTCGTGCTAATTTGACTGGACTACAGTATATCTCTACTTGGACGTGGAAAAAATTGCAATTTTATTTATTTTGCATTTAACCCAGCTATTAGTGTAGAACAACATATAAAAATGTAGATTGATGACAGTGGGGAAACGTTTTTTTTATGTGCTTTAGTCAATTTTTTGTAGCAATATGAGTCCAATTTGGCTCAGTACAAGACACATTTGCACATTCATTAGAAGTCTAATTCACAAAACTATATTACCAAACATACTTTAACTGCGATGTATGGAAAAGGCAGTGTTGGAGGAGAAAAGGTGTTACTAGTAACACCGTTACATAACTCCGTTACTTTTAATTAAAATTGCAGTAACGCCGTTACTTTTTAAATAAAGGTTGCAGTTTTGGCTAATAAAATCGGATAGCACCCACTTATAAACGGGCGGAGCCAAAACAGTTTCAACTTGGCGCGACCCTTTAAATTCTTTCACGCTGTACGCTTTGTTTTAGGTCCTATCAATATACTACCGTATATAGAATTATTTTATTATTATATTACAGTTTTATTGCCTTACATGCCCCCAACTTTTCAATATTAATCAAAATATTCTCCACAAGTGGCTATGATCTCCGTATATATCCGGAGAAACTCGCTGATCGGTTGTTAGCTATTCCGGACACACGCTAATGCCTCATCAAGGTGTTTGCTTTTCCCTCTCAAAGTGTCATGCGTAGAACTCAACAGAAGAGTATGCGCCGACAAAATAGCTAACGCATTAGCTATTCCGTGCATCTACAATAAACATCTTATATCAACCGTGGAAAAAATGCATGCAATGGCTGAATACAGTGGCCATCACGTTCTAACCCGTGTGACACAAGCGGAATTCATTCACCACGAAGTACGTCTCTATAGACGACGCTTTTCACGCTGCAAGGAAGAGCGTCGATATTGGCGACTCTATTTGAAATGGCCCGCCTGTATACTTCACACCCGGTTAAGTGATTTTTATTGCAAATAGTACAAAAAGATGTAAAATTTAGCTATATTTTTAGGGGAACAATTCGAATCACACATATGTGGGTCCTGTGGGTGGACGTGGGGCGGGGGAGGGGGTGTCAACGCTATGCATACAGTCTGGTGTGCTCTCTTTCAGCACATCATTGTCATATAATTTATGATTTTTATGAGCTTTTTCTCAACTACCTTACGCCATTATTTAGCATAAAATAATGGAACATTACATAAATTCATGGAGCTAAGCAGCTCAAGGTAGAAATTAGCCTGTGCAAAAAAAAATACAGACTCCTTATTTCATATTTCATGTTGGTTTTCTTATTACAACACTATTAAAAACACATTGCAATTAAAAAAAATGCTTGTCCAATTACTAGTACTGGACTCTTACGAATTTTATCCAAAGTTTAATTATATTAAGAGTTATACGACCAATATCGTGCACATAAAATTAAATAACTCAAGAGACTTTTTTAATGTAACGGCAATGGTAACGGCGTTACATTTTCTACCGATTAACGGTAACGGTAATGCCGTTACCTTTAGAAAGCAATGCGCACAACACTGGTTAAGTTTTCGCTGGATGCATGCCAACGATACTGACAAAAAGTAACCAAATTACAATGTCAGCAGTTCGGTAACTATTCAGGTGCATGGCACAGTGTGGCACACTGTTAAATGTGATCACTAAGAAACTTAAAACAACTTATCCTAAGTTCACAACTCCTAAATATAGCTGTTATTGTTTTTGTGTTTTTGCTGATGTGATTACACACTGTCACAGTTCATCATCAATGTTGTCCTTGGAAAACAAAGGTGAATTTGTGCATCGCCTCTGCACTCGCCACATGTTTCTTGCAGGTTCACCTCTGTGTGTTACAGCCAGTCTTGCAGTTGCCCCTGACCACTCTCAGTAGAGCTTCTAGAGCTGCAGGTAAATCAGATGTTTGCAGCTCAGCCAATGAACTTTAATCAACCCCCATATTTCAAGGTTCAAAGTCTTTTCCTCGTCTATCCACAGCTGAGCTTGGAATAAACACGGGAGGGCACTGTGATAGCGTGCTGCTGCTGAAGTTGGAGATAGTGTGTGGACTTGCATGAGAGAAGTGCTTGCGAAACTTTCTTGCAGAAACGTCTATAACGCAGTTTATCATACCCTCACCTGGATGGCCTACAGAGGACAAGAGCCTCTTCACCAGCATGATGAACCTGCTTTTTGAAATATGTCAGTCTTCAGGGTTTTTTCAAAGGAATTCCTTACCAATGCCAAACAAGCATGATGTTGTGTCATCCAGCAATGGCATGAACAAAAGATACCAGAGGGTAAATATCTGGGCCCCAAGGCTCTTTGTATCCATTGGATTTTCCAAATATTAAGCTTCTTGTCAGACCGAAGGAACAGGGAAAAGCTTGGCTAGCATTTGAAACATAGCCGCACTAGGGGATCAGTGTCTTCCCATAACAGTTGTGGCAGACTCAGCAGCACACCTCACTGCTGTCGCTATCAGAACGTCTGCACCACCATCTGCATGTAATGTCTTGCAATCATCTTGTAGAAGTCGCCCATTCACCATAGTCACAAACTTTTGTTTGTTGAGGTGGTTTGCCAAAAAGTGCCCTTTCTTGGATGTGAGAACAAGTTTGCATCAAAGTCCTTGAACACCTCCTCCTTCAGTTCTCCTTAGGTGTATCACATCTTTGATGAATGGACATGACTCGTATCCATCAAAAAATGGTCGGCTGTCTGAACATTCTGTAATAATCTATACATACCTGGTACAGATGGATTCAATATCCGAACCTCTGGTCCATGGTGACTCAAAAGATTGAACTGGTATATCGGTCCCTTTTGCTGTAGTCCAAATTTTGTTTGCCAAACGAGGTAGGCCTGATGGCTAAACAAGGCAGATGAGTTGTTGCTGAGTTCAAACCTGAATATATCTGCAGTGGATTAGTTGATTTCACCTGTGGCTGTTAGTAGACGCTGGAAGAGCAACTGTAGTCCTCTTGGGTGGATTCTTCATCAACCTATGCAGAAATTTGCTGTCCATTATAACGATCTATTATTTTTCTTGAATGTATGTGCAATCGCGTTCTTTTCCATCATTGATTTAAAGATCTGGCATTTCACCTCTTTCCCTCTGTCAGCATTCACAGTTTCATCAGTGGTAACACCTGTGGCAATGTTTCGTGAGATGAATCCGACTGAAGGTTCTACTTTGAAGATAAGTTGATAAGCTCCTCGTATCCTTATCATCTCTTGTCTGTCTGGCTAGTGTGATATCTATATCTTTGTGCTGCTCGCTGGTCCCGTAATCTGTACCTGTGAGCATCTGCATGACTACCACTGACATCACGGCACGCTGGCAGGAGAGCAGCCATTGTGTTCGCTGGAATTCTATAATCCACGACCTCAGGTCAATCCACCTGTTGTCATCATGGTTTTGTTGGTGTCTCTTCAATCGCCAAGTCTGATGATAGCCCAGCTCAGTAGCGATTACTTCGACGAATGGGATGGTACCCAGACATGAAGGAGCTGAAGATATCTGGATGTTTTTAACAAGTTCAGACATCTGCTGTACATTAATGTATGCTGATTTAGCACAAATTATGTCCTGCTGCTGCAATATATGAAACCATAATTTGAAGGGACTTTGGGTGGAAAGCCTAATTCCCAATTTTCTCTGTTATAATGGACGACGAAGGATTGCAATCATCCCCATACACTGTAGTATGGTTATAGAGTATGTAACCTAGCCAGGTTTTCAACTGGCTCAGCCATGTTAATATTGTTAATATTATCCACTCTGTATCTGTATTTTCTGGCTAAATAAGCTGTTACAATTCAATTCAACTGTTACAATTTAACTCTAGCCTTTCTTGAAGTCTGTCAAGGGATCTTTCCAGGCACACTTCATCTGCAGCCAGATCACTAACCATAAGTCTGTCATACAACTGGTTAAATCTTCATCCAAATTTGAAGGCACAATTGGAGAACCACAGTTGGCCTCTTCCGACAACTCCAACTGCATGGCTTCAGATTGTGGTAGGTTTTGATGCTCTGAAGGAAGTTCCCAACTTGAATGTCTTTGGCACCAGCTGACAGTGTTCCCATACTTCAAATTTCCTTAAATTTGTATACGTTATTCTGAAATATCCTCTCTTAAAATCTGTAAAAATTCTGTTGTAATTATTTCCATGTTTCGCCCATTTTAGTCACGGATTTGACCTACATTATTACCCTGTTACCCATCATAGTAAGGTGACAAGGAAAGACGGTGTCACTAGCATTTTGGAATCAACAATCCCATTTTATATTTTTCCCCTCAAGTTGTTGTCTTACCTAGTGCGTATTGTTAGACAAGCAATGTTTTCGCTTGAATAACTCGCGCCAATTTCCATTAGACAAGATCGATACTGTACTCAATAATGGGAAAAGTTATATAGAATAAAATATCGAACCAGGTAAATTAACATTTTGTTTTAAAGTCAGTAGCAACTTCCTCAAGTGTAATTTTTTATATTGATATTCTAAATACATCTGCTGCTTGTTTACATTAGGAGCCTGGGTTTACAATGTGAGAAGCGGAACGAAACGCGCTATCGTACGTGGTGTTAAGGACACGCTCAGAAAATGACAATCGCTGTGATGCAGAATATAACGCAAAGAGTGGTGTGACGCCGCCTTGGTCTTGATGAACACAACAATTGGCTTCGTTCACCATCACCTGCTTCCTCACAACAAAGTGACATCACCGTCACCAGCCGTCACCAGCCATCACACCACCGTCAGTACCACACCACCGTCACCAGCCATCACACCACCGTCAGCATCACACCGTCACCAGCCATCACACCACAGTCACCAGCCACCCCCTGCAAATCACCAAACCACACCACCGTCACCAGCCATCATCACCGTCACCAGCAACCATACCGTCACCAGCCACACACCACCGTCACCAGCCATCACATCACCGTCACCAGCCAGTACACCACCGTCACCAGCCACCACACCACCGTCACCAGCCATCACACAACTGCCAGCCACCACCGTCAATAGTCACCACATGACCAATCACCAGCCACCACCCACCGTCACCAGCCATCACACACCACCGTCACCAGCCACCACACCGTCAATAGTCACCACCACTGACCGTCACCAGCCACCACCACCGTCTGTCACCACACCACCGTCACCAGCCATCACATCACCGTCACCAGCAACCGCCACCGTCCAGCCACCACACCACCGTCACCAGCCATCACATCACCGTCACCAGCCAGTACACCACCGTCACCAGCCACCACACCACCGTCACCAGCCATCACACCGTCACCAGCCACCACACCGTCAATAGTCACCACAACCGTCACCAGCCACCACACCACCGTCACCAGCCACCACACCACCGTCTCCAGCCACCACACCGTCAATAGTCACCCACACAGCGTCACCAGCCACCACCACCGTCACCAACCACCACACCACCGTCACCAGCCATCACATCACCGTCACCAGCAACCTGCCACCGTCACCAGCCACCACCTGCGTCACCAGCCATCACATCACCGTCACCAGCGGTGCACCTGGTCACCAGCCACCACACCACCGTAACGGCCATCACACCACCGTCACCAGCCACCACACAGTAAGCGGTCACCACACAACCGTCACCAGCCACCACCACCGTCTTACCGCCGTCACCGGTCACTTACGTAACGTCTGCTTAATCTTCCTTTGTATCTGCTGCAGATCGGTTTCCTGAATAAGTAACCACAGTCCGGCCTGAATAACACACTACAAGTATATGGTCAATGTGTGTTGTACTGCGGTTATGAATTTCAGGTAATACCTACAGTAAATATAGACTCTACTAAACTTGCATTTAAGTTCTTGTCCCTTCCTCCCTCCCATTCCCCTCAACCCCCCAAATAAAAACACTTTCCCGTACCTTAGTCACAGATTTCTCCTCTCCTCAAGAAAATTACAGCCACTCTCTGCATCGTCACACTGTACATGCATTATCTAATCACGTTCATAACACGGTACCAATGATATAATGTAATGTTATGCATACGTCACCGTATTGAAGATGGGAGGCTGCGATATGTCTATTAAACTCTGTAGTTCTCTGTAATTTAGACAAATTTGATAATAATGAAAAATACTTGAAGCGTACTTATTCACCGGACGAGTATCTATCTATGGTAGATATAACACCCTTCACACCTGTAATTTAAAGAAAATAATTAATATTGTTTATATTTTTTGTTGTTCCTAACACTGAAATATATGATGAAAAATTAAGCATTAATAAAAACTAATATTGACTGTCATAGGTATTCTTTTATGTTACACACTTAACGTGTTATCTCTTTTGCTGTGTGTGTGTGTGTGTGTGTGTGTGTGTGTGTGTGTGTGTGTGTGTGTGTGTGTGTGTGCGTGTGTTTGCGTATAAGTAATTTTTCATCTGTTGGTTGAGGTACAGTCCTTACTGATTTATAGGGCTCTTCAGGTTTTTGTTCGGTATTCTTATTTGTTTACATTGAAGGAAAATCGCTTGTTAGTGAACTACTATGGAATCAAATGTAAATAACATTAAAACAAATGCTGTAATTATGATTTGTGAAATGTTTGTATGACGAGCCCTGTAAAACGCACTAGTGAAGGGGACTGTACATCACTAATTCAGTGTGTCTGTATTATGTCGTTGATTCGACAATACTTGGTGGGTTGCTGGTCCGGTTCTTGGGAATTTATGTCTAACCAATTTGTAAATGGGAATCTGTTTACGGTTGAAGGTGGGCGGTCTGGTGCAATTGGCCACCTTGTTTTTTCTGTATCAAAGCTTATAGTATTAGGTATAGGCGTGGTTTACTAGACAGTGTTCCAAAGGTCCGGCAGGCCTTGGGGCCTACTTTTGCACTGTATGTTGGTTTGTTGAACCATAGTAGTGAGTCTAGTGTCGCCTGATAGTCGTTGTTTTAGGTGATGGAAACGAGGTTGAACGATTGATCTCAAATTAAATACTTGATAAATTTAGCTTAGAAGTTATGTGTATGTTGCTCCACATGAACGTACTACGGCCGAGGTGTGTGTCGGGGCAATTTTGCGAGATGTGGCAACGTCATGGTCATGGACGTGAAATGGATTACCCTGCTTGCCGGTTTCTATAGTTCAGTCCTACACATTAATGTTGCGATATAGAGTTCGTTTATCTGTTTACCCTTTATTGTTGTTTTTGCATCTGTCGTAAATAAGGTAACTTGGTGTTCACGCCTCGTCAGCTCTGACTATGGAGGTGTGATATTTTGTGGAATAACTGTTCAAGAATGTAAAGCTTATTTGATAATACTTTAGCCCATTAGATGAATTATGAGAATATGTTTGTTTTGAAACTTAATGTTTCTTCCTTTACTTATCTTAAAATTTCATTCACTATCCGTCTCAGTAATCATGTTGAAACATTCTTTGCCTCTAGCAATCATGTTATTAAACGTTCTTTGCATCCTGTAATCATGTTATGAAATATTCTTTTTCTTTCAGTGTCATGTTGTTGTAAACGTTCTTTGCTTGGTTGTTATATTGTAATATGTTCTGGCTATGTTGTTTTTGTTGTAAACGTCTACTGGAAAGAATGGAGTAGGTAAGCACTGGGAGGAGTAACGATGATTTGGCTGGATTATCTGGTTATACATATGAGTTAGAACAATGAATATATCAAGTGTGCCGTTTTACATAATGGTAGTTTGAGATATTACTTGGAAAACTAGACTATCCTGATATAATAAAGATGAATTAAATTGCCTGAACAGAATCCAGGCTTACCGTGAATAAACTACTAATGAATCTTCAATTTGTTTCTGGGTCCTTTTCATTTTTAAGGTTGTGGTATGGAAGGGAGTAGTATAATGTAAAAGATTACAGAAAAGATATTTGTATTAGAACTATAATGTACTGTACAAACAGCAAAACAAATATCTTTACCTTATTGTCATACAATATGACACAAAGACGAAATATTCAACAAAGATCTTTGATCATATCAGAAATTAAGATTAACATAAGAATGGACTTTGCATTGAGTCTATTGGTCCTTGTAACCCTATTGCTCATATGTCCATCAATCTATGTTTGAATCCTGCTTATTCGAGTTAATGATGATGTTTGGTATCTTGTTTAATCGTCACTACTTTATTTCAAACCATATTTTACCTATTCACGTAAAATCTAAATTTTTCTAATTTAAAATCATGTGTTTAAAGTCTGTTG